>NW_027197075.1:0-10000 GCF_038502225.1 Cherax quadricarinatus | reverse complement strand
ACACACCTCTCCCCCTTCCCTAACCACCTCACCTTAGCCACCTACCCCTCCTCCAAACCGCCTAACCCCTCCACAAACCGTCTAACCCCCGCCCAACAACCTCCCTCCCTCCAATAACCATCCTCCCCCTCCCCCATAACCATCCATCCCCTCTCTCCCCCACACCATCTAACTCCCTCCCCCAACTATCTCTACCCCTCCAATAACCATCCTCCCCCTCCCCCACAACCATCCATCCCCTCTCCTAACCATCTATTCCCCTCCCCCTAACCAGGATGAGGACAAGGGGCTCCAAGGACGAATCTGAGAGGGAGGAATGGGAGATAGAGCTCAAAAAAAGGGAGGAAGACTGGGGAAGGAGACTAGATGAGCTGGAAAGGAAGATGGAAGAGAGGTTAGCAGCAGAATGCAGAAGGTGGAAGCAACAGGCCACAGCAGCAGAAATCAAGATAGAGAGATTAGAAGAGGAGCTGAGACATCTGAAACAGCACAGAGACAAAGATATTACAGAAGTAGCATCGGCAATGGCTACATCGAACACAGACAACAGGTCCGAAGGAAGCATGGAAACTAAACTGTATGCAGAGGTCCTGTCAAACCCACATGGGGCCAAAACAAAGACAGGGAGCACACTAGGACAGAAAGAGAGGTTGGAAGACATTGAAGGAACTAGGACATGTGCAAGGACCTTACCAGATACCTGTGGGGGCCAGGAGCAGGTGAGCAGGAAGGATAAACCAAGAAGCATAGGGGCCATAACTAGGGAAGGGACTGAAGGAAGGAACACTCCACGGGAAGGAACTAAAACACATCAGAGGATGCAATGGGAGTCACAGTGGGAGGTGGAAAGGGAGAGATCCGTGTTTGTCTATGGGCTAGACGAAGCTAAAGGGGAAACTTATGATGAAAGAAAGCAGGAGGAGAAAAAAGCGATTGAAGACATCATGAAGGTGATAGGCGAGGGGGACATGACCCAGGTGGCAAATTTTCGGAGAATTGGGTGGTTCACAAAGAAAAGGAATCGGCCTCTCAAAGTAATTTTCAAGGCAGAATCAACCCGAACCATGATCCTGCAGGAGAAAGCACGGCTGAGAGGCAAGCAGGAGTTCCGGAGTGTGTACCTCGACCGAGACAGAACACAGGACGAAAGGAAGACAATGAAAGAGAGAGTTCAAAAACGAAAGGAGAAATGGGAGGAAATGAAAAAGGAGAGCAGAATAACCCAGGATCAAATGGAAGGACAAGCGCACCCCCCAGAAACACCTGCAGAAGGACTCCAGCCACGACACCCCCAAGGCAACTGAACAATCCAAACCAACCATCACACACCGATCCCTCTGTTTCCACCCCCCGCACCACAGTTACAGTATTAGAACAGAAGTTGAAGGTTTGGTACACAAATGCAGATGGATTAACGAATAAACATGAGGAATGGCAAGAAAGAATCAATGAGAAGTCCCCAGACATCATAGCAGTTACAGAAACAAAACTCATGGAGACAATAACAGATGCAATCTTCCCACCAGGATACCAGATCATGAGGAAAGATAGAAGGGGCAGGGGGGGAGGTGGGGTTGCTCTGCTCGTAAAAAACAGATGGAAATTCGAGAAAATGGAAGGAATAGATGAGACGGGAGAAAGAGACTACATAGCAGGTACACTTCAGTCTGGGGAACACAAAGTGGTCATTGCAGTGATGTATAATCCACCACAGAACTGCAGGAGGCCAAGAGAGGAATATGAAGAGAGCAACAGAGCAATGGTGGACACACTTGCTGAGGTGGCAAGAAGAGCTCACTCCAGCAGAGCAAAGTTGCTGGTTATGGGGGATTTCAACCACAGGGAGATTGACTGGGAAAACCTGGAGCCACATGGGGGTCCCGAAACATGGAGAGCCAGGATGTTGGACGTGGTGCTGGAAAACCTCATGCACCAACATGTTAAGGACACTACCAGAGTGAGAGGGGAGGATGAACCAGCAAGATTGGACCTTGTGTTCACCCTGGGCAGCTCAGACATTGAGGACATCAAGTATGAGAGTCCCCTAGGAGCTAGCGACCACGTGGTTCTGTGCTTTGAATACATAGTAGAGCTGCAAGTGGAGAGAATAACAGGAGTAGAATGGGAAAAGCCTGACTATAAAAGAGGGGACTACATAGGGTTGAAGAACTTCCTGCGGGAGGTCCAGTGGGACAGAGAACTGGCAGGAAAGCCAGTAAATGAAATGATGGAATATGTAGCAACAAAATGCAAGGAGGCAGTGGAAAGGTTCATTCCCAAGGGCAACAGTAACAACGGGAAGACCAGAACAAGCCCCTGGTTTACCCGACGGTGTAAGGAGGCAAAAACAAAGTGCAATAGAGAATGGAAAAAGTACAGAAGGCAGAGAACACACGAAAATAGGGAGATCAGTCGCAGAGCCAGGAATGAGTACGCACAGGTAAGGAGGGAGGCCCAGCGACAGTATGAAAATGACATAGCATCGAGAATCAAGACTGACCCGAAACTGTTGTATAGCCACATCAGGAGGAAGACAACAGTCAAAGACCAGGTGATCAGATTAAGGACAGAAGGTGGAGAACTCACAAGAAATGATCAGGAGGTATGTGAGGAGCTGAACAGGAGATTTAAGGAAGTTTTTACAGTAGAGACAGGAAGGGCTGTGGGAAGACAGCACAGAAGGGAACATCAAGAGGGAATATACCAACAAGTGTTGGATGACATACGAACAACTGAGGAGGAGGTGAAGAAGCTCTTAAGTGACCTTGACACCTCAAAGGCGATGGGACCGGACAACATCTCCCCATGGGTCCTTAGAGAAGGAGCAGAGATGCTGTGTGTGCCTCTAACCACAATCTTCAACACATCCCTTGAAACTGGGCAACTACCTGAGAAATGGAAGACAGCTAATGTAGTCCCCATATTTAAGAAAGGAAACAGAAACGAGGCACTAAACTACAGACCTGTGTCTCTGACATGTATTGTGTGCAAAGTCATGGAGAAGATTATCAGGAGGAGAGTGGTCGAACACCTGGAAAGGAACAAGATTATAAATGAAAACCAGCATGGGTTCATGGAAGGCAAATCTTGTATCACAAACCTCCTGGAGTTTTATGACAAGGTAACAGAAGTAAGACACGAGAGAGAGGGGTGGGTAGATTGCGTTTTCCTAGACTGCAGGAAGGCCTTTGACACAGTTCCCCACAAGAGATTAGTGCAGAAGCTGGAGGATCAGGCACACGTAAAAGGAAGGGCACTGCAATGGATAAGGGAATACCTGACAGGGAGGCAGCAACGAGTCATGGTACGTGAAGAGGTATCACAGTGGGCGCCTGTTACGAGCGGGGTCCCACAGGGGTCAGTTCTAGGACCAGTGCTATTTTTGATATATGTGAACGACATGATGGAAGGAATAGACTCTGAAGTGTCCCTGTTCGCAGATGACGTGAAGTTGATGAGAAGAATTAAATCGGACGAGGATGAGGCAGGACTGCAAAGAGACCTGGAGAGGCTGGACATGTGGTCCAGTAACTGGCTTCTCGAATTCAATCCAGCCAAATGCAAAGTCATGAAGATTGGGGAGGGGCAAAGAAGACCGCAGACAGAGTATAGGCTAGGTGGACAAAGACTACAGACCTCACTCAGGGAGAAAGACCTTGGGGTGACCATAACACCGAGCACATCACCGGAGGCACACATCAACCAAATAACCGCTGCAGCATACGGGCGCCTGGCAAACCTGAGAATAGCGTTCCGATACCTTAATAAGGAATCGTTCAAGACACTGTACACTGTGTATGTTAGGCCCATACTGGAGTATGCAGCACCAGTCTGGAACCCACACCTGGTCAAGCACGTCAAGAAGTTAGAGAAAGTACAAAGGTTTGCAACAAGGCTAGTCCCAGAGCTCAAGGGAATGTCGTACGAGGAAAGGTTAAGGGAAATCGGACTGACGACACTGGAGGACAGAAGGGTCAGGGGAGACATGATAACGACATACAAGATACTGCGGGGAATAGACAAGGTGGACAGAGATAGGATGTTCCAGAGAGGGGACACAGGGACAAGGGGTCACAACTGGAAGCTGAAGACTCAGACGAGTCACAGGGACGTTAGGAAGTATTTCTTCAGTCATAGAGTTGTCAGCAAGTGGAATAGCCTAGCAAGTGAAGTAGTGGAGGCAGGAACCATACATAGTTTTAAGAAGAGGTATGACAAAGCTCAGGAAGCAGAGAGAGAGAGGATCCAGTAGCGATCAGTGAAGAGGCGGGGCCAGGAGCTGAGTCTCGACCCCTGCAACCACAATTAGGTGAGTACAATTAGGTGAGTACACACACACACACACACACACACACACACACACACACACACACACACACACACACACACACACACACACACACACACACACACACACACACACACACACACACACACACACACACACACACACACACACACACACACACACACACACACACACACACACACACACACACACACACACACACACACACACACACACACACACACACACACACACACACACACACACACACACACACACACACACACACACACACACACACACACACACACACACACACACACACACACACACACACACACACACACACACACACACACACACACACACACACACACACACACACACACACACACACACACACACACACACACACACACACACACACACACACACACACACACACACACACACACACACACACACACACACACACACACACACACACACACATACACACACACAACTAGGTGAGTACACACAGCTGATCCTTGGAATTTGACCGCCTCCCCCACAGACCTCTTACCTTTCCCCTCCCTCGTGTTTCTCCCTCTCAATACCCTCTTTCCCTCCTTTCTCCCTCTCTCTCTCTTTCTCTCCCTCTCCCTCTCTTTCTCCCTCTCTCTACCCTTTCTCTCCCCCTCACATTTCTCTCTCTCCCCCTTGGTCTTATCCCTCACCCCCATACTCTCTCCTCTCTCTCCCTCTTTCTAACCTTTCTCTCTCCTCTCTCTCCCTCTTTCTACTATAATTATTAGAACTACTCTCAGTGTTAATGGTATCTCATTAGTATTACGGATACACAGAAGTGAATTGTATTTCTGGGACATATAAACAACTGACGTGCTCACACACACACACACGCGCGCACACACATACACACTCGGGGCCAGGAGCTGGGTCTCGACCCCTGAAACCACAACTAGGTGAGTACACACAGCTGATCCTTGGAATTTGACTGCCTCCCCCACAGACCTCTTACCTTTTCCCTCCCTCGCGTTTCTCTCTCTCATAGCCTTCTTCCCTCCTTTCTCCCTCTCTCTCTCTTTCTCTCCCTCTCCCTCTCCCTCTCTTTCTCCCTCTCTCTACCCTTTCTCTCCCCCCTCACATTTCTCTCCCTCCCCCTTGGTCTTATCCCTCACCCCCATACTCTCTCCTCTCTCTCCCTCTTTCTACCCTTTCTCTCTCCTCTCTCTCCCTCTTTCTACCCTCTCTCTCTCTCCCCCACACCCTCTCCCTCCTCTAGCCTTCTGTCTGTGGTAATAAAAAGTAAAAAAAAAAAAAAAACAAAAAAAAAAAAAAAAAAAAAAAAAAAAAAAAAAAAAAAAAAATGGGTGGCCTTAGAGGACGGAAACCCAGAGATCTGGTGGACGAACCAGGGAGGAAAGACTGGGAGCTAGAGCTCCAAAAAAGGGAGGAAGAGTGGGGAAGGAAGATAGTAGAGCTTGGTAAGAAAATGGAGGAGCGGATAGCTGAAGAGTGCAGGAAGTGGGAAGTACAGGTCTTAGCAGCAGAAGCTAGGATACAGTGCTTAGAAGAGAAACTGCAAAGCCTGAAACAGATTAGAGAGACAAATGACAATTCAGGTGTGACATCAGGAAATTCAAAGTCAGGCGCAGACAAGGGGATGGTAAGCAACAACGGAGACATGCCGTACATGAAGGCCCTATCAGACCCACGTGGGGCCAGGGAAAAGACGACGAGCACACTAAGATCAAACGACAGGTCCGAAGACAATGAAGGTATGCTATATGCAGAGATTCTAACAGCCAACTGCAGTAGCAAGGGACAGCTGGTCAGGAAAGACAGTCCACTGAGAATAGAAGTTTCAGATATGACAGGGACTGAAGGCAAGAACATGTCAATGGAAGGAAATAAAATGCCTCAGAGGACGCAGATGGAGACTCAGTGGGAGGAGGAAAGGGCGAGGTCAGTTTTTGTGTACGGGCTCCAAGAAGCCAAGGGGGCCAACTTTGAAGAAATAAAACAGGAGGAGAAAAAAATGATTGAAGGCATCATGAAAACAATAGGGGAGGGCAATATGACCCAGGTGACAAATTTTCAGAGAATTGGGTGGTTTGCGAGTGGAAGGATACGGCCTGTCAGAGTAACTTTCAAGGAAGAATCAGTTCGAACCAGGATTCTGCAAGAGAAAGCAAGACTGAGGGACAAAGAGGGGTACCAGAGAGTATACCTCGACCGCGACAGAACACAAGAAGAAAGGACTACACTGAAAGAGAGGGTACAGAGACGCAAGGAGGAACGAGAAGCAATGAAAATGAGCAGGACCCAGACACAGGAGGAAGGGCAAACACACCCCACAGAATCTCCCACCAAAAGACTCCACCCGCGACATTCCCAACGCAACTGAGCAACCTATACTACAACCCACTCACTGTTCCCTCTGCCACCAATCCCCATATCACAAACCTCACCCCAACAGCTGTCCCTTATGGGCATTCTGACCCCACCCCCATCAACACAAACCCCACCTACACCACAGCCCCATATAGGCCCCCACCAAGGCTCTCGCTCCCCCAACCCCAATATTCTTGCATGACCACAATGATAGAAAAGAAACTAAAGGTTTGGTACACAAACGCGGATGGAATAATGAATAAACATGAGGAGTGGAATGAAAGAATCAGTGAAAAATCCCCAGACATCATAGCAGTCACAGAAACAAAACTCGCTGAGACAATAACAGACACAATCTTCCCAACAGGATATCAGATCCTGAGGAAAGATAGAAGGAGTAGAGGGGGAGGAGGGGTTGCACTGCTCATAAAACACCGATGGGGATTTGAGGAAATGGAAGGCATGGACATGATTGGAGAAAGAGACTACATTGTAGGTACAATTCAGTCCGGAGAACATAAAGTAGTCATTGGAGTGATGTATAACCCACCACAGAACTGCAGGAGGCCAAGAGAGGAGTACGAAGAAAACAACAGGGTGATGGTGGACACACTGGCTGAGGTGGCAAGAAGAGCTCACTCGAGCAGAGCAAAGTTACTGGTAATGGGCGATTTCAACCACAGGGAGATCGACTGGGAAAACCTGGAGCCACATGGGGGTCCCGAAACATGGAGAGCCAAGATGATGGATGTGGTACTTGAAAACCTCATGCATCAACATGTCAGGGACACAACCAGAGAGAGAGGGGAGGATGAGCCAGCAAGACTGGATCTTGTGTTCACCCTGAGCAGTTCAGACATTGAGGACATCACTTATGAGAGGCCCCTTGGAGCTAGCGATCATGTGGTTCTGAGTTTTGACTATATAGTAGAGTTACAAGTGGAGAAGGTAACAGGAACTGAAGGGGACAGGCCAAACTATAAAAGGGGGGACTACACAGGTATGAGAAACTTCCTGCAGGAGGTTCAGTGGGACAGAGAAATGGTAGGAAAATCAGTAAACGAGATGATGGAATATGTGGCAACAAAGTGCAAGGAGGCAGAGGAAAGTTTTGTTCCCAAGGGAAACGGAAATAATAGGAAGACCAAAACGAGTCCTTGGTTTACCCGAAGGTGTAGGGAGGCAAAAACTAAGTGCAACAGAGAATGGAAAAGGTACAGGAGGCATAGGACCCAGGAAAACAAGGAGATTAGTAGAAGAGCCAGAAACGAGTATGCACAGATAAGGAGGGAGGCCCAGCGACAGTATGAAAACGACATAGCATCGAAAGTCAAATCTGACCCGAAACTGCTGTATAGCCACATTAGGAGGAAGACAACAGTCAAGGACCAGGTGATAAGGCTGAGGAAAGAAGGTGGAGAACTCACAAGAAACGATCAAGAGGTATGTGAGGAGCTCAACACGAGATTTAAGGAAGTATTTACAGTAGAGACAGGAAGGACTCTGGGGGGACAGACCAGATGGGGACACCAGCAAGGAATACACCAACAAGTGTTGGACGACATACATACAGATGAGGAGGAGGTGAAGAAACTGCTAAGGGACATCGATACCTCAAAGGCAATGGGACCAGACAACATCTCCCCGTGGGTCCTTAGAGAGGGAGCAGATATGTTGTGCGTGCCACTTACCACAATCTTCAACACATCCCTGGAAACTGGGCAACTACCTGAGGTATGGAAGACGGCAAATGTAGTTCCCATTTTTAAAAAAGGAGACAGAAAAGAGGCACTAAACTATAGACCTGTGTCATTGACGTGTATAGTATGCAAAATTATGGAGAAGATTATCAGGAGGAGAGTGGTGGAGCACCTGGAACGGAACAGGAGTATAAATGCCAACCAGCACGGATTCACGGAAGGCAAATCCTGTGTCACAAACCTTCTGGAGTTTTATGATAAAATAACAGAAGTAAGACAAGAGAGAGAGGGGTGGGTTGATTGCATCTTCTTGGACTGCAAGAAGGCCTTTGACACAGTTCCTCACAAGAGATTAGTGCAGAAGCTAGAGCATCAGGCGCATATAACAGGAAGGGCACTGCAATGGATCAGAGAATACCTGACAGGGAGGCAACAACGAGTCATGGTACGTAATGATGTATCACAGTGGGCACCTGTGACGAGCGGGGTCCCACAGGGGTCGGTCCTAGGACCAGTGCTATTTTTGGTATATGTGAACGACATGACGGAAGGGTTAGACTCAGAAGTGTCCCTGTTTGCAGATGATGTGAAGTTAATGAGGAGAATTAAATCTGATGAGGACCAGGCAGGACTTCAAAGAGACCTGGACAGACTGGACACCTGGTCCAGCAAATGGCTTCTCGAATTTAATCCTGCCAAATGCAAAGTCATGAAGATAGGGGAAGGGCACAGAAGACCACAGACAGAGTATAGGCTAGGTGGCCAAAGACTGCAAACCTCACTCAAGGAGAAAGATCTTGGGGTGAGTATAACACCGAGCATGTCTCCGGAAGCACACATCAATCAGATAACTGCTGCAGCATATGGGCGCCTGGCAAACCTGAGAACAGCATTCCGATACCTTAGTAAGGAATCATTCAAGACACTGTACACCGTGTATGTCAGGCCCATACTGGAGTATGCAGCACCTGTTTGGAACCCGCACTTGATAAAGCACGTCAAGAAACTAGAGAAAGTACAAAGGTTTGCGACAAGGTTAGTTCCAGAGCTAAGGGGAATGTCCTATGAAGAAAGATTAAGGGAAATCGGCCTGACCACACTGGAGGACAGGAGGGTCAGGGGAGACATGATAACGACATATAAAATACTGCGTGGAATAGACAAGGTGGACAAAGACAGGATGTTCCAGGGAGGGGACACAGAAACAAGAGGCCACAATTGGAAGTTGAAGACACAAATGAGTCAGAGAGATAGTAGGAAGTATTTCTTCAGTCATAGAGTTGTAAGGCAGTGGAATAGCCTAGAAAATGACGTAGTGGAGGCAGGAACCATACACAGTTTTAAGACGAGGTTTGATAAAGCTCATGGAGCGGGGAGAGAGAGGGCCTAGTAGCAACCGGTGAAGAGGCGGGGCCAGGAGCTAGGACTCGACCCCTGCAACCACAAATAGGTGAGTACAAATAGGTGAGTACACACACACACACACACACACACACACACACACACACACACACACACACACACACACACACACACACACACACACACACACACACACACACACACACACACACACACACACACACACACACACACACACACACACACACACACA
>NW_027197074.1:0-69543 GCF_038502225.1 Cherax quadricarinatus | reverse complement strand
ATTAATATTCATATGATACACAGACCCCTTACACACATCTCCTTGCTGAAGCATCCAGGTACCAAGCTCCTCACACCAAGACTATGAATATTCCGCTATATTCTGACACACTCACTATTTTTGCATCCACTGACTAATTTTTTCTTCCTACAGAATCCTCCACACTCCTCTAACGTTCGTTCCTTAATATACTTTGTGCAGTACCTGGGAAAAAATCGGCAAAATGAATGATACAGAGGAAATAGCAAAATAAGTTACGAGTTGCTGTCGAGTCTAAGTAGAAAACACAGCTATGAACATTTCCGGTTTATAATGCAAAAGGAAAACTTTTTAGAATGTAATTCTCATTTAAAAATGGCAAATACAACGTAAAGAGAAAGAAAATGGCTGTAGAGGAAAGCTATGAGAGGCAGGATAATGGAAGACGACTTAGAAAGAAAGGCGGGAAAAGAACGCCAATGACGTCCGTTGGTGCTCCTGTCTGGGATTTTTTGGGAGGAGAGGACGACGAAGAAGGGGAGGGAAAGGGAAGGGATAGGATGGGGGATAAGAGGAGAGAACTGTGTGAGGGGGGAAAAGATGGGATTGGGGAAACGAAAAAGAAAGGGAATTTGGATGGGGAAAGGTACAGTGGTTGGAGAGGAAGACAATGGAATGAATTTACGCAATATAACTACATAAATATGGAGTTGGATAGCGTGAGATAGATGGTGGGAAGACTTGGGAGTGTGGGAAAAGCGGTAAAAGATCAGGAATTAGGGTGTGGAAAAAGAAAGTGGCTGGAGTGGGAAAAGTAGAAGTGAATGTAGATAGAATTGCAGTTGTGATGACAGAAGTGGTACTGAAGATGGTGAAAACAGTGGTGACAGTAGAGGTTGAAGAGAAGGTGAGAGAGATGGTGGGGAGGATGAGAAGGAGATCGTAAAGGAGATAGAGTGGACGGCAGTGATGCAGGTGATGAAATAGTTTGAAAGGAGATGATGGAGATTAAGGGTTTTGGTGAGTGGTGTGGGGCAGGAGATGGGAAAACGGAATATGAAGGTGGTGATGAGGAAGGTAGTGAGAGAGGAGGGAAGGGTATTGCTTACAGAGGTGGTGAGGAAGGTGGAGAGTGATGTGATGAGGGAGACAGGGAAAATGGTGATGGAGGTGGTGAGTTGGCTGTTGTGGGAGGCAGAGAGGGAGGTGCTTAGTGAGATGGTGATGGAAGAGGAAAGGGTGGTAGTAAGATAGGTAGTGATGGAAGTGATAAGAGATCAGGGAGGGAAAGAAGGTGGTGGTGAGTGATCAGGGAGGGAAAGGTGATAGTGAGGGACCAGGGTGGGAGAAAGGGGTGATGAGTGATCAGGGAGGGCGAGATGGTGGTGGTGAGTGATCAGGGAGAAGGAGAGGGTGGTGGTGAGTGATCAGGAAGGGCGAGATGGTGGTGGTGAGTGATCAGGGAGGGGGAGATGGTGGTGAGTGATCAGGGAGAAGGAGAAAGTGGTGATGAGTTAGGTGGAGAGGGAGGTCGTGAAGTTGGTGGTGAGTGAGAGTGATGGAGAAGGACTGGGGGGGTAGTGAGGTAGGTGGTGAGGGAAGTTGTAAGGGAGGAGGTGATGGAAATGGTAAGGAAGGTGATGGAGGTGTGCAGGAAGGTGGTGGCGGAAATGGAGAAGGTGAGGTTTACAAAATGCTGTATCAGTAGTGAATACCAGATTATACTAGGCCAACTTTTAGACAGCGTTCAGGCTTGTTACAGATATCCTAGTATCAACTTTTCCCACAATTGTAGACAAAATGGTGTTTTAGGGTTTCCTTTAATAGGATTAAAATTCGATTAATTAATACTATATAATGTGTGATAATTTTATAAAAAATAATGAAGCTGGAATTAGTCTCCTAAACACCACTTGGTGCATAGTATCTGTAACGTTTAATTATGAATGTTGAGTGTTTCAGCACATTGACTTATTATACTGTATAATTATATACTTTTCGTAATAAACTGCACAATCTGGAAAAATACTGTACAAAAATCCTAGAATATGAAATCTGAGTGAGTGGCAAACTCAACATAGAAGGAGATTGACAAAACAAGTCCCAAAATATATTAACTTTTGTTTAACAGAGAGGTAATGAGAACAGCTTTGTTGAATACATCGACCAGTTCACCAAATAAGTAAAATACACAAAGCAAGCAGCACCGCGTCAGGCAGGAAGGAAAGACAAAGACAATCTGAGGACAAACGACCTATCCTCAATTAAAGATAAACTCCCAAATTACTGAATCTGATTTCAGCAACTTCCTAACATATATAGATGCTAGTTAGAGCAAAGCAGATTGAGACGTAGATTTGGGACCTGATTTTTATTGAGTATCTCACAACACACATCCACAAACTGTCCAAAATCACTAATTGTAAATAAGTGGCTTTGAACACAGAGTTTCACAGAGGAAAAGAAGTATGTCTCCACGTACTAGCGAGATCACGCTGTTCCACAAAACTGAGCCTACACGACAAGAGCAGAGGAAACCAGAGTTCTCACAGAGATTAAAAGAAACACCTTTCCATGATGACAGTTATCCAGTAAAAAAGTGACATAGCCACTGAGGGCGTGAGATCAGCTTGCCACAAGTCCCTGAATGCAAAAAGGAGTACATGTGTTTAGCAACAAAGGACAGCCAATCAAAATTCTCAAATTTGATTGCACAGAAAACCAAGTTTGTGAAACAACATACCTGTAATTGAAGTTAAATATGCAAACAATATT
Source organism: Cherax quadricarinatus (assembly GCF_038502225.1). Taxonomy (NCBI): domain Eukaryota; kingdom Metazoa; phylum Arthropoda; class Malacostraca; order Decapoda; family Parastacidae; genus Cherax; species Cherax quadricarinatus. The sequence continues at coordinate 66,789 of NW_027197074.1, read as the reverse complement.
ATAAGGCATGATGCTTTCCTGTTAGCTACTAACGAAAATAGCATTAACAATATATCAAATATAAAATGTACATATTACATGTTTGACTGCAGATTCAGCAGGGTGTGAGGGAGGTGGTGAGGGACATAGGTGTAGAGGAAGGTGGTAAGTGATATGATGGAGAGAAAGACAGAGATGCTGGTGGAGATGGTGGTGAGGGACGTGGAAAGGTACGTGGAGAAGGAAGTGATGAGGGAGTTGGAGAGTCAGGTATTGAAGCAAGGTGAGAGGCAGGTGGTTAGGTAGATGGTAAGATGAGGGAGGTAGTGAGAAAAGTGGAGAAGAAATTTATAAGGGAAGTGTTTAGGGAGGGTGTGAAAGAGTAATTGAGGGAAGTTATGAGTTAAGCGGTTATGGGGTGGTGAGGAAGTTGTGGAGACAAGGTTATATAGGTGAAGAGGAGGAGGGGAGGGAAGTGATGAGTGATATCAAAGAAAAGGACGAGAAGGTGAATAAAGAGTTGGTCATCTAGGTTGCGAGGGAGGTGGTGAGAGAAGTAGTAAGGTTGATGGTGAGGAAGGTGGAGAGGTAAGTGGTGATGAAGATGATGAGAGACATGGTGAGGGAGGTAGAGAGGGAGGTAATGAGTTTTTGTACACTTTCAGATAGACTGTTTCTACCAGCTAGTCACTGAGCAGGAACCACAAGGTGCAAACAAGTCCCTGAGCAGGAAGTGCCTGTGTACTTCCTGGTCCTGTACTTTCTCCACGCCGTGTTTCACCTTGTTGATATTTGACTCCTTGACCTGTTACGCCTGTTCTGGCTTCGCTTTCTTCCACTATGTTAACTTTTACCGGAGATTATTTCCTAGGTAGAAGCTTATGTTACAGGTGCTATGGTGTTGTCACTTTGCTTCTTTCATCATGGTCAGACGCTCTTTTATCAAGACGTTGCATAATGTATAATAGACTTAATTTTTTTATTGTACATTTCTTAGTATGTTGTATTTAACTAAAGTATTATATTCCTTTGTATTCTTCCTCTATATTGGCTTTTGGAAATTGTTTTGAATTGCTCAACTGAGTAAGGTCTTTAGACAAAGGAACATGTACTTTACTGTTAAACAAATTATAGGCAGGCTCCCTGCCGGGAAGTGTTGAGGACGGTAGTGAGGGAGGTCTTGGAGGTCGAAGGGGAGGCGGGGAGGTAGTAAGGGAGCAGAGTAGAAATCTTCAGAGAATAGTGAAAAAAATATTTGGAAAGAAGAGTGATGAGGAACTCAGTGCTGAAGAGGAGAATGCTGGAGGGAGTGTTCAGGAGGATATGAGTGTTGAAGATGGTGTAGCGAAGAGAAGGTGTATAGCCAGGGAACATTTAAGAGCTAACTTGTTTTGGAGAAAGTATTCGGTAAGTAAGAAGTGTTGGGAAGATAAGGAGTGTTGAGGAGTGTGCTGGGAGACCTAAAGAGTGTTACAAAGGAAAGCGAGAGGTGTTACAGAAGGTGCTGGGGAAGTACGAAGGAATAGAGGGTGTTGGGGAGGCAGGGAATTGTTTAGAGGATGTCTGGGTGGCGGGGCTTGTTGAACAAGATTTTCAGGAGATTACGTGGGTTGGAGTGAGTGTCGGAGAAGATGCTAGGGAGTCGGAGAGTGTGTTAGGGAGGTAAGTAGTTGTTATAAGGCTGGTTGAACAAGATGTTCCAGAGATTACGTCTGTTGGGGAGTGGAGGAATGATGAAGAGGGTGCTAAGGAAGGTGCTGGGGTAAAAAGGGATTGCTGGAGAGTGTGTTGGAGAAATGCAGAGTGTTGTAGAGGATGTTGATGAGGTAAACCTTTAAAGAGAGTGTTGGTGAGGTAACGGGTATTAGAGATGGTATTAGGAGCGTAAGAAGTGTTAAAGAGGGAAAAAGGTTGTAAAGGAGGGTAAAGAGTATTAGCGAGGATGCTGGTGAGGTAGAGTATTACAGAGGATGCTGGGGAGGTAAAGAGTATTACAGAGAATGCTGGGGAGGTAAAGACTATTAGAGAGGATGCTGGGGAGGTAGACTATTAGAGAGGATGCTGGGGAGGTAAAGACTATTAGAGAGGATGCTGGGGAGGTAAAGAGTATTAGGATGCTGGGAAGGTAAAGAATATTAGAGAGTGCGCTGGAGAGGTAATGAGTATTAGAGAGGGTGCTGTGGAGGTAATGAAAGTTAGGGAGTTGGTGAGATATTGTTAGCGAGAGGAATTATAAAGACTTTGAAAAGAAGGTTAGAGGTAGAATTATGCAATGGAAATAGAACTGAAGACATAAACACATCACATACAAAAATATATTGTGTTAAAAGTATACTGTCATCAATATGAATTCTCAGTAATTTGACAATGCCAATAATCCTCTCTGTAATTTCCTCGAGGTCGCAGCAGGTACCCAGATAATCATGGCAAATAGCGTGCTCCTGAGTTAGCTGCCAGCCATAAGTCCCACAGAGAGGAGCAGGAGCAAGTATGTTTCTATGGGTGACGTGTATACACGATCCTCAATCGACAGAGAATTGTCTCAAAGTAACGATTCCTATTGAGTGAGGCGGGCCAAATGCCAGCGTCTTCTCGAACTCCTGATAACTTGCTGCATGTCTTCAGAGCTGGACGAACCTACCGTTGCCAAAGAAAATGTGGCACGCGACCCATGAAGTCACAATGAGGATAAAGTCTGCTGGGATGTTGCCTTGAAATAGCAGCCCTCGCTGCAGCATTTTCCTCCCTCTAATTTTCTAGGTCTCGGAATCTACAGGGAATAAGAATTTCCAGGTACTTATGCTGTACAAAGAGAGCTTGGGAGAGAGGTGTGTGCCATGCGGCATTACTCATTGGTACTCACTTATCAGTCATTCTTGTCATATGAATAAGTTAGTCTCTTAGATGTTGCACTTGACCCTTTCCCAGGATGCGACCCACAACAGTCGACTAGCACCCAGGTACCTACTAACTGCTAGGTGAACAGAGGCAACGGGTGTAAGGATAATTGCCCATAAGTCTCACCCTGCCAGGAAGAGAGTAAAGTATGTATGGGGTTTGGAAAACAGTTAAATGTGGAAGAGATGGGGATATTAATATATGGAAGAAAGTACTTCATAGGGGTCAGTGTATGGAGAGTTTTGGTGTTGGGTAGAGAGGATGTTCTCGGATAGGGTCATGGTGACTGAAAAGAAGAGATGAATCAGTAGGAAAAGATGGATGAGTAGGAAGAGGAGGTGGATGAGTAGGATGAGATCGATGAGTAGGAAGAGGAGACGGATGAGAAGGAAGAGGAAATGAATGAGTAGAAAGAGGAGATGGATGAGTAGGAAGAGATGGATCAGTAGGAGGAGGAGACGGGTGAGTAAGAAGAGATGGGAAATAATAATAATAATAATATCGTTATTTACTACAAGTACACGTACAAGGTATACAGTCCTAGCTGACATCAATGACATATTACTATATAGAAAGTCCCATGTTATTCAGAACATTTCCCGCAAATTAGGTCAGTTTTGTCCCAGGATGCGACCCACACCAGTCTACTAACACCCAGGTACCCATTTTACTTATGGGGGAACATTAGCAACCGGTGTAAGGAAACAACGCTTAATGTTTCTACCCACGCCGGGAATCGAACACGGACGCACACCGTGTGAAGCGAGAGCTTTAGCCACCAGGCTAAAATAAGATGATGAGATGGAGTAAGATGATGAGATGGAGGAGTAAGATGATGAGATGGAGGAGTAAGAAGATGAGATGGAGGAGTAAGAAGATGAGATGGAGGAGTAAGAAGATGAGATGGAGGAGTAAGAAGATGAGATGGAGGAGTAAGAAGATGAGATGAAGGAGTAATAAGATGAGATGGAGGAGTAAGAAGATGAGATGGAGGAGTAAGAAGATGAGATGAAGGAGTAAGAAGATGAGATGGAGGAGTAAGAAGATGAGATGGAGGAGTAAGAAGATGAGATGGAGGAGTAAGAAGATGAGATGGAGGAGTAAGAAGATGAGATGGAGGAGTAAGAAGATGAGATGGAGGAGTAAGAAGATGAGATGAAGGAGTAATAAGATGAGATGGAGGAGTAAGAAGATGAGATGGAGGAGTAAGAAGATGAGATGGAGGAGTAAGAAGATGAGATGGAGGAGTAAGAAGATGAGATGAAGGAGTAATAAGATGAGATGGAGGAGTAAGAAGATGAGATGGAGGAGTAAGAAGATGAGATGGAGGAGTAAGAAGATGAGATGAAGGAGTAAGAAGATGAGATGGAGGAGTAAGAAGATGAGATGAAGGAGTAATAAGATGAGATGGAGGAGTAAGAAGATGAGATAGAGGAGGGGAAAAGAAAATGGAGAGCGGAAAGCACAGTGTGACTAGTGTCTTAAAAGTGCGCTGCACTACCATGAACTATGTCCTGGGCGTGCCCAGCAACCAGAATTACTTGTCAGTGTTCATGAAGAGTGATATACGCTCCTGCGCATTACCTCAGACACCACCGAGGGCCTCAAGTCCTAGTTTTCTTATGCTTATCACAAAAAAAAATATACATTTCCTAAACTGTCATATATAATGAGGAATAAGTGAACTAATTATCTTGCATACTAAAGTAACTTGTAGCTGCATTTTGAAAATATAATCCTCACTGATGCTCACAGTGCTCTACAAACTTTGAACATTGCCGCCTCGCAAAGGAAATTACCAGACCACAGTTCTCAACATAACTCGCATATTTCTGCGACAACATCAAACTTGGGCTGTGTGTGCAGTGTTGCCAGCCCTGATGGGTTTGTTGGGCCTGTGGTTCTGGGGGTGGTGGTGTTGTGGGTCCGTGGCTGTGGTGGTGGTGGAGTGGGTTAGTGGCTCTGGTGGTGGTGTTGTGGGTTAGTGGCTCTGGTGGTGGTGTTGTGGGTTAGTGGCTCTGGTGGTGGTGTTGTGGGTTAGTGGCTCTGGAGGTGGTGTTGTGGGTTAGTGGCTCTGGTGGTGTTGTGGGTTAGTGGCTCTGGTGGTGGTGTTGTGGGTTAGTGGCTCTGGTGGTGGAGTTGTGGGTTAGTGGCTCTGGTGGTGTTGTGGGTTAGTGGCTCTGGTGGTGGTGTTGTGGGTTAGTGGCTCTGGAGGTGTTGTGGGTTAGTGGCTCTGGTGGTGGTGTTGTGGGTTAGTGGCTCTGGTGGTGGTGGTGTGGGTTAGTGGCTCTGGTGGTGGTGTTGTGGGTTAGTGGCTCTGGTGGTGATGTTGTGGGTTAGTGGCTCTGGTGGTGGTGTTTTGGATTAGTGGCTCTGGTGGTGTTGTGGGTTAGTGGCTCTGGTGGTGGTGTTGTGGGTTAGTGGCTCTGGTGGTGGTGTTGTGGGTTAGTGGCTCTGGTGGTGGTGTTGTGGGTTAGTGGCTCTGGTGGTGGTGTTGTGGGTTAGTGGCTCTGGTGGTGGTGTTGTGGGTCCGTGGCTCTGGTGGTGGTGTTGAGGGTTAGTGGCTCTGGTGGTGGTGTTGTGGGTTAGTGGCTCTGGTGGTGGTGTTGTGGGTTAGTGGCTCTGGTGGTGGTGTTGTGGGTTAGTGGCTCTGGTGGTGGTGTTGTGGGTCCGTGGCTCTGGTGGTGGTGTTGAGGGTTAGTGGCTCTGGTGGTGGTGTTGTGGGTTAGTGGCTCTGGTGGTGGTGTTGTGGGTTAGTGGCTCTGGTGGTGGTGTTGTGGGTTAGTGGCTCTGGTGGTGGTGTTGTGGGTTAGTGGCTCTGGTGGCGGTGTTGTGGGTTAATGGCTTTGGTGGTGTTGTGGGTTAGTGGCTCTGGTGGTGGTGTTGTGGGTTAGTGGCTCTGGTAGTGGTGTTGTGGTCCGTGGCTCTGGTGGTGGTGTTGTGGTCCTTGGCTCTGGTGGTGGTGTTGAGGTCCGTGGCTCTGGTGTTGGTGTTGTGGTCCGTGGCTCTGGTGGTGTGGTCCGTGGCTCTGGTGGTGTGGTCCGTGGCTCTGGTGGTGGTGTTATGGTCCGTGGCTCTGGTGGTGGTGTTGTGGTCCGTGGCTCTGGTGGTGGTGTTGTGGTCCGTGGCTCTGGTGGTGGTGTTGTGGTCCGTGGCTCTGGTGGTGTGGTCCGTGGCTCTAGTGGTGGTGTTGTGGTCCGTGGCTCTGGTGGTGGTGTTGTGGTCCGTGGCCCTGGTGGTAGTGTTGTGTTCCTTGGCTCTGGTGGTGTTGTTGTGGTCCGTGGCTCTGGTGGTGGTGTTGTGGTCCGTGGCTCTGGTGGTGGTGGTGTGGTCCGTGGCTCTGGTGGTGGTGTTGTGGTCCGTGGCACTGGTGTTGGTGTTGTGGGTCCGTGGCTCTGGTGGTGGTGTTGTGGTCCGTGGCTCTGGTGGTGGTGTTGTGGTCCGTGGCTCTAGTGGTGGTGTTGTGGTCCGTGGCTCTGGTGGTGTGGTCCGTGGCTCTGGTGGTGTTGTGGTCCGTGGCTCTGGTGTTGGTGTTGTGGGTCCGTGGCTCTGGTGGTGGTGTTGTGGTCCGTGGCTCTGGTGGTGGTGTTGTGGGTTCGTGGCTCTGGTGGTGGTGCTGTGGATTAGTGGCTCTGGTCTTGCTGTTTTTTGGTTAGTGGCTCTGGTCTTGCTGTTGTGGGTTAGTGGCTCTGGTGGTGGTGTTGTGGGTTAGTGGCTCTGGTAGTGGTGTTGTGGTCCGTGGCTCTGGTGGTGGTGTTGTGGGTCCGTGACTTTTGTGGTGGTGTTGTGATCCGTGGCTCTGGTGGTGGTGTTGTGGTCCTTGGCTCTGGTGGTGGTGTTATGGTCCTTGGCTCTGGTGGTGGTGTTGTGGTCCGTGGCTCTGGTGGTGGTGTTGTGGGTTCGTGGCTCTGGTGGTGGTGCTGTGGGTTAGTGGCTCTGGTCTTGCTGTTGTGGGTTCGTGGTTCTGGTCTTGCTGTTGTGGGTTAGTGGCTCTGGTCTTGCTGTTGTGGGTTAGTGGCTCTGGTCTTGCTGTTGTGGGTTAGTGGCTCTGGTCTTGCTGTTGTGGGTTAGTGGCTCTGGTCTTGCTGCTGTGGGTTCGTGGCTCTGGCCTTGTTGTTGTGGGTTAGTGGCTCTGATCTTGCTGTTGTGGGTTAATGGCTCTGATCTTGCTGTTGTGGGTTAATGGCTCTGATCTTGCTGTTGTGGGTTAGTGGCTCTGATCTTGCTGTTGTGGGTTAGTGGCTCTGATCTTGCTGTTGTGGGTTAGTGGCTCTGATCTTGCTGTTGTGGGTTAGTGGCTCTGATCTTGCTGTTGTGGGTTAGTGGCTCTGGTCTTGCTGTTGTGGGTTAGTGGCTCTGGTCTTGCTGTTGTGGGTCCTTGGCTCTGGTCTGGTTGTTGTGGGTTCATCATAGCTTTGATTTTGCTGTTGTGGGTCCGAGAATTGGGTTGTTGTTGTAGGTGCAAAGTACGGGTCTTCACCTGCGGATCTGTGGCTCAAGTCGCCTAAGGGAGGAGGAGGAGAAGGAAAAAAAACAAAACAAAAAGAAAAAAACAAGACTTGTGAATCTAATATGTCTGCTTTCCAGCTTAGTCTGATGCGTCATAACTTGGTGTGTGAGCGGGTGTGCGCACACTCCCACTCTATACGTGCCCAAACTATACGTGCGTGCGCGTATAGTTTGGGTGTGTAGTACTAGCTGTCAAAGGCAAGTGTCGATAAATATTTCGCTAGTTGTGTTTTTTTTTTTTTTTGGTGTGTGTAGTTACTAGGCACTTGTCGATAAATACTTGATCTGTCAAGTAGGGTCGTTGTGTGCGTGTGCGCGCACGGGTGGCGTGTAAGTCTCTTGTAGCTCGGATATAAAACATTCTCTTCACAACCCTCTCATGGTAGGATCGACTTCCAGCCTTGGCGGAAAGAATAAGAGAATTCTTCATTCACGTGTTGCCTGCTTCATCTACCAAGTTAAAAGTACCTAGGTGTCAGGCGACGGTTGTCGGTCACATCCTGGAAAAAGGTGGACAGGGAGGATATCAAGCACAAGTAGGACAGGGTGGAAGTCAATAGGGAGGAGATGGAGGACAAGTTGGACGTGTACCCTAGATATGGTTCCGCCTTGAAATGAACTTTGGTAGGATAACCGGTAAAAAAAATCTATAAAAAAAATATGGTCACAGTGTTAAAACTTCGTCAATACATAAAATAATTTATTTTCCATGACGTACATACATATACAATCATCTGCTCACTGAATAGCGTAAACGATTCACTCGAGACAACTTATTTCTAGACAGTCAAACTCGAGAAAGACCCATCGGGTCTCAGTTTTTAATGGGCAGTGAATATTTCCTTCAAAAGAGAAGCATTTAACTCCTAATATGAAATAAAAAGCATATTTTTTTGGCGAAATATTACAAGGAGGTTGTTCGTAGCATGATGTCCAAAACAGGTTACCTCTGACAAAATATTCTGTGCAGTATGCGTGTGCCAAGATGTCGAACAGTATTTCTGTAGAAAGATGCACCCAACAACGTTACTAGAGGATGATAGACCAAGAAGGATATATGTGACAAATTATCCTAAGCACAATATCTGACAATCTATCCTGAGCAAGACATATGGATAAGATATCACAAGCAGGGTATCTATCTATGGCTAACCATTTCGAGCAAGACATTTGTTACACGATATTCCTAGCATGATATCCGTAGACAGAATCAGGATATACGTGGGAAAATAGACCGAGCAGGATGAATGTAGAATAAAGATATTCCAAGCAGGATAACTGTGGCAAGATATTCCAAGCAGGATATATATGTAGCATGGTATTCCAAGCAGGATATCTGTGGCAAGACATTATTTTATAGCAGTCTGCGATTATTTGCATTATGAACGCCACTCGCCAACTCTTCTCTCAGTTCTCCCGTCTGTTTCCTTCCCTGACTTTTGCTATAATATCCTATGAACGCTCTTCAAAGCCCATAAAGCTGCACTCAAGTTACTATTTCTGTGTAAATACCTAAGTAACAGGTTCTACCGAAATCCCTACTGCAGAACAAGTTGGTCAGGCTAGCTAATACACCTTTTAATCAGTTGCACAGGTTAGTGCTCACTAAAAATATTGAACTCACACGACATGAAAAAATGAAGCTTTGTATAGAAATGAGAAGAGCCAAGATAGTATTTTTTAATGAGATTCCCCCAGATTGGCATGACCACTTGCTTGATTATATTTATAATGAGCTTAGAGGAGTCAGAAAGAACACCGAACGCATGGATACGAGGAAGTTGAAGAATCTCATAGCATAGAGTGGTTGGACCACACATGCAAATGCGGAGTTTATGAACTTGTCTAGCAAAGAATTAAGTAGTGACCAGCAGGCAGCACTAGGGATTGGAATAAGCTTCGCGCCAACAACTGAGGATGTTAATTATATAAACCTAGCAAAATCGTTCTGCATCGTGGAGAAACATGGTGACCTCACGCCTGATATATTTAATATTTATAAAAAGATGATATATGGGACTTTACTCCGTCCTGTGTTTCCCAACTGCCCATTAAGATTCACAAAAACATACAAGGACCTCAATAACGATCAGACTTTGCATCTCTCGAGAAGGCATAAATCTAATTTAGTTGTTAATATGAATAAAATGAATATTTAGGTTAAATGAACCATTTATTGAGTGATAATGAAACATACGAACCGCTCATTAGGAACCAAACTGCCCAAGTCAGCAGGCATTTTAATAAACGTCTAAAAACTTTATTGAAGGGGAATGATGAATTAATTAGATACCGTATTTTTATGGGTTGATCAACACTCATAAGCCAGGAAACCCAGGTCGTTCTATTATAAATTCAGTTGGCTCGGCAGCATATAACCTATCTAAATGGTTAGTTAAACTTCTAACTCAAATGGTTAGTAGGATCTCGGATGCACATATTAAAAATAATGTTGACCTTACTGAAAGGCTTCAGAAATTAAATGTTTTACATAACTTTACCCTGTTGAGTTTTGATGTCACAGCTCTGTTTACCAGAGTCCTTATCCCTGATTTGCTTACGTACATTGAAGAAGAACTAGAAAACGCCTTGCCCTACCCCACGAATGAAATTATTGAACTGATTAAACTTTGTGCTACTGATTGCAAGTTTGTTTGAAGCAAATACTATGCTCAAAAACAAGGCATGGTCACGGGAAATCCCCACAGCCCCTTACTCAGCATCCTGTATATAAACTTCTATGAGACTAGACTTCTTAAAGATATTCTCCCAAATAAAGCTAGGTGGCTCTGGTACATAGACTATGTTCTTTGCCTTTGGCCTAGAGATCGCAACATTGATGAATTCCTACCTAGGCTCAATGATCTGGTACCTCCCATTAAGTTTACAACAGATCATTAAATAGTCAACACCCTACCTTTCTAGATGTTTTAATCCACCCATCAAATATACAATTTACAGGAAGTTCATCAGTGTCTCGTCACACATTCATTATTATTCTAGTCGTGAATCTACGGTTAAAAAGAGTATTTTCTTTACACTATTCCTGAGAGATTTGTGTATCTGCAGTTCTGAGTATTTAGGAGATGAAATCAATATTTATTTAACATAGCCACAAAACTGAGATATCCCTATTGTTAGCTAGGAAGACTTTCTACAGGACTGAACCTAAGGAAACACCTGCCAGAAAAAAAAAATGTACTGGTCTTACCATACAATGAAAATTTGGTCTGCCTGCATGAGGCACTAAAAAAACCTCAATTTAAACTGTACTTTCAGCAACAGTAGGACAGTGGTGGTGTTTACAAGGTCCCGTGCACTCTGCCAGCTCTTATATATTGGTTAAAATGGTAAGCCTCTGGAAACCAGATTATTCCAACACCAGTGATCACTCAGGACGGGCCAGGAGTCGACTGCTATCTTTAACTATATCAATTCTTGTAATCACCAACCAGGATGGGCTGATTCCAGATCATTGTACACAACAGATCCATCATGGAAAAAAACATAATTGAATTCTATCTCTCTTGAAACACGTTAGCCTAACGATTTCGTGAGTCATGTTGACGGCGTTGAGGGGACTTGAGCTAGAGTTCGTCACGGCCACGCTAGCTGGAGATTCGTCTGTAAAAACTTGCATTTGTGGTCACAGTGGTGCCTATGCCAACCTTCCTATGGTGTAGAAATATACCTAGTTGGATGAATCTTATTGTGGCTAGCTGGTCCAGTGGCTAACGCGACGGTCTGGAATTTTGAGACTCTCTGACCGCGGGTTCAATCCCGCCCGTGGTATGGTTTGTTTGCAATCGTGTCACTACGATTTCGTGAGTCATGTAGTCCCAGGCAATCTGCTTTCCACCCTTCCAGGGTAGCATAGTGGCTCCATCAGGACGCTTTTGACTTCCGTTAGACCTCTGCACTTGGGGTTCCCGTTGAGCTAGGCAACGGGCTGTGGCGAGGCTTCTCTTTATGTTATCATTGATCTTCTCATGTCTGGCATACTTCCTGTCTGTTGTGTGACACACGAGACCATGTAGTCCGAATTGATCAGCCATCGCCCTGCCGCAAATACACCTATGTTCGGTGAGTATGGGGGCGGCTAGGCGATGAGCAACACCAATCCGAATGGCCTGTGGGTCGAGATGGGTGCCCAGGGAGGAACTGGGAACAGATAACAGGAAATCTCCTGAGTGTGGTGAATAGGTAGTAGGTTGGTAGACAGCAACCACCCAGGGAAGTACTACCGTCCTGCCAGATGACTGTGAAACAAAAACCTGTAACTGTTTTGCATGATGGTAGGATTGCTGGTTTCTTTTTCTGTCTCATAAACACGCTAAGATAACAGGGATATCTTGCTACTCCTACTTACACTTTGGTCACACTTCACAGACACGCACATGCATATATATATATACATACATCTAGGTTTTTCTCCTTTTTCTAAATAGCTCTTGTTCTTTTTTATTTCTTCTATTGTCCATGGGGAAGTGGAAAAGAATCTTTCCTCCGTAAGCCATGCGTGTCGTATGAGGCGACTAAAATGCCGGGAGCAATGGGCTAGTAACCCCTTCTCCTGTATACAATTACTAAAAAAGAGAAGAAGAAAAACTTTATAAAACTGGGTTGCTTAAATGTGCGTGGATGTAGTGCGGATGACAAGAAACAGATGATTGCTGATGTTATGAATGAAAAGAAGTTGGATGTCCTGGCCCTAAGCGAAACAAAGCTGAAGGGGGTAGGAGAGTTTCAGTGGGGGGAAATAAATGGGATTAAATCTGGAGTATCTGAGAGAGTTAGAGCAAAGGAAGGGGTAGCAGTAATGTTAAATGATCAGTTATGGAAGGAGAAAAGAGAATATGAATGTGTAAATTCAAGAATTATGTGGATTAAAGTAAAGGTTGGATGCCAGAAGTGGGTCATAATAAGCGTGTATGCACCTGGAGAAGAGAGGAATGCAGAGGAGAGAGAGAGATTTTGGGAGATGTTAAGTGAATGTATAGGAGCCTTTGAACCAAGTGAGAGAGTAAGTGTGGTAGGGGACTTGAATGCTAAAGTAGGAGAAACTTTTAGAGAGGGTGTGGTAGGTAAGTTTGGGGTGCCAGGTGTAAATGATAATGGGAGCCCTTTGATTGAACTTTGTATAGAAAGGGGTTTAGTTATAGGTAATACATATTTTAAGAAAAAGAGGATAAATAAGTATACACGATATGATGTAGGGCGAAATGACAGTAGTTTGTTGGATTATGTATTGGTAGATAAAAGACTGTTGAGTAGACTTCAGGATGTACATGTTTATAGAGGGGCCACAGATATATCAGATCACTTTCTAGTTGTAGCTACACTGAGAGTAAAAGGTAGATGGGATACAAGGAGAATAGAAGCATCAGGGAAGAGAGAGGTGAAGGTTTATAAACTAAAAGAGGAGGCAGTTAGGGTAAGATATAAACAGCTATTGGAGGATAGATGGGCTAATGAGAGCATAGGCAATGGGGTCGAAGAGGTATGGGGTAGGTTTAAAAATGTAGTGTTAGAGTGTTCAGCAGAAGTTTGTGGTTACAGGAAAGTGGGTGCAGGAGGGAAGAGGAGCGATTGGTGGAATGATGATGTAAAGAGAGTAGTAAGGGAGAAAAAGTTAGCATATGAGAAGTTTTTACAAAGTAGAAGTGATGCAAGGAGGGAAGAGTATATGGAGAAAAAGAGAGAAGTTAAGAGAGTGGTGAAGCAATGTAAAAAGAGAGCAAATGAGAGAGTGGGTGAGATGTTATCAACAAATTTTGTTGAAAATAAGAAAAAGTTTTGGAGTGAGATTAACAAGTTAAGAAAGCCTAGAGAACAAATGGATTTGTCAGTTAAAAATAGGAGAGGAGAGTTATTAAATGGAGAGTTAGAGGTATTGGGAAGATGGAAGGAATATTTTGAGGAATTGTTAAATGTTGATGAAGATAGGGAAGCTGTGATTTCGTGTATAGGGCAAGGAGGAATAACATCTTGTAGGAGTGAGGAAGAGCCAGTTGTGAGTGTGGGGGAAGTTCGTGAGGCAGTAGGTAAAATGAAAGGGGGTAAGGCAGCCGGGATTGATGGGATAAAGATAGAAATGTTAAAAGCAGGTGGGGATATAGTTTTGGAGTGGTTGGTGCAATTATTTAATAAATGTATGGAAGAGGGTAAGGTACCTAGGGATTGGCAGAGAGCATGCATAGTTCCTTTGTATAAAGGCAAAGGGGATAAAAGAGAGTGCAAAAATTATAGGGGGATAAGTCTGTTGAGTGTACCTGGTAAAGTGTATGGTAGAGTTATAATTGAAAGAATTAAGAGTAAGACGGAGAATAGGATAGCAGATGAACAAGGAGGCTTTAGGAAAGGTAGGGGGTGTGTGGACCAGGTGTTTACAGTGAAACATATAAGTGAACAGTATTTAGATAAGGCTAAAGAGGTCTTTGTGGCATTTATGGATTTGGAAAAGGCGTATGACAGGGTGGATAGGGGGGCAATGTGGCAGATGTTGCAAGTGTATGGTGTAGGAGGTAGGTTACTGAAAGCAGTGAAGAGTTTTTACGAGGATAGTGAGGCTCAAGTTAGAGTATGTAGGAAAGAGGGAAATTTTTTCCCAGTAAAAGTAGGCCTTAGACAAGGATGTGTGATGTCACCGTGGTTGTTTAATATATTTATAGATGGGGTTGTAAGAGAAGTAAATGCGAGGGTCTTGGCAAGAGGCGTGGAGTTAAAAGATAAAGAATCACACACAAAGTGGGAGTTGTCACAGCTGCTCTTTGCTGATGACACTGTGCTCTTGGGAGATTCTGAAGAGAAGTTGCAGAGATTGGTGGATGAATTTGGTAGGGTGTGCAAAAGAAGAAAATTAAAGGTGAATACAGGAAAGAGTAAGGTTATGAGGATAACAAAAAGATTAGGTGATGAAAGATTGAATATCAGATTGGAGGGAGAGAGTATGGAGGAGGTGAACGTATTCAGATATTTGGGAGTGGACGTGTCAGCGGATGGGTCTATGAAAGATGAGGTGAATCATAGAATTGATGAGGGAAAAAGAGTGAGTGGTGCACTTAGGAGTCTGTGGAGACAAAGAACTTTGTCCTTGGAGGCAAAGAGGGGAATGTATGAGAGTATAGTTTTACCAACGCTCTTATATGGGTGTGAAGCGTGGGTGATGAATGTTGCAGCGAGGAGAAGGCTGGAGGCAGTGGAGATGTCATGTCTGAGGGCAATGTGTGGTGTGAATATAATGCAGAGAATTCGTAGTTTGGAAGTTAGGAGGAGGTGCGGGATTACCAAAACTGTTGTCCAGAGGGCTGAGGAAGGGTTGTTGAGGTGGTTCGGACATGTAGAGAGAATGGAGCGAAACAGAATGACTTCAAGAGTGTATCAGTCTGTAGTGGAAGGAAGGCGGGGTAGGGGTCGGCCTAGGAAGGGTTGGAGGGAGGGGGTAAAGGAGGTTTTGTGTGCGAGGGGCTTGGACTTCCAGCAGGCATGCGTGAGCGTGTTTGATAGGAGTGAATGGAGACAAATGGTTTTTAATACTTGACGTGCTGTTGGAGTGTGAGCAAAGTAACATTTATGAAGGGATTCAGGGAAACCGGCAGGCCGGACTTGAGTCCTGGAGATGGGAAGTACAGTGCCTGCACTCTGAAGGAGGGGTGTTAATGTTGCAGTTTAAAAACTGTAGTGTAAAGCACCCTTCTGGCAAGACAGTGATGGAGTGAATGATGGTGAAAGTTTTTCTTTTTCGGGCCACCCTGCCTTGGTGGGAATCGGCCGGTGTGATAATAATAAAAAAATATATATATCTGTGTGTGTCTTTTTTTAGTGTTATACAAGGTTAGGTTTAAGGTCCCTAATTTTGTTAACAGGCTATGAGCGGTTAACTACACGAGTTATTTTGAAAGCCTTTTTATTGTTGTGAACATTCAAATATAGAACAGTATGAAGTTAGAGCCATATGTGGTCCAGCAATTTCATTTGATCAACCGACTCTATTTCGTTGATATCATTATGCTGTACGTATATGTTCTAGACTCGATTCGTCCTAGTAATAAAGGATTTCAGATAAAGTGATGTTCTGGAGAAGGGTACAGTCAGAGTGAAGTTGCTGCTTGTACAGAAACTTCCCGCTGTCCTCGGAGTGGAGCCCAGTGTGGTACTTTGCCAATATTGGCCTTGTTCGTAACACATAACAGTAACGCCACCCACATCTCTCCGGTAATGAAGGCTCTGCTGAAATGACAAATCTATCGAGGCCGGGTCCAGGCGAGAGATAAGCCGTCTTGCTCTGTTTTCTATTCTCTCAAGAAATCGCTGATGACACGGAGGGCAGGCAATACAAGAAAGTGGCGCATATTCAAGATGTGAGCATACTTGTGCCTTGTTTGCAAGATTTACAACGAGGTTCTTCATGGTCAGTTTGGAGTCAGATTTCATCCCAAGGATTTCAACTTCGTGCGAGAGTACCAACACTCACCCATTCATTCCTACCACATTACCATCAAGGTGCCTAGAGACAATCATCATTTGTGTTTTCTCGGACTGATAAAGATGTAAGCTGGTGATTGATGTAACTTAGAGCAGTTAGTACTTCCTCTCTTGGATAAGTAAAAACTATAAGAATACAGTCGTCTGCATATAAATGGAATTCTGGAATGAGATGAAGGTCATTGAAGTAAACATTGTATAACAATGGTCCATGCACACCTTCCTGTGCAACACTTGCATCTATA
This sequence comes from Cherax quadricarinatus, assembly GCF_038502225.1. Taxonomy (NCBI): domain Eukaryota; kingdom Metazoa; phylum Arthropoda; class Malacostraca; order Decapoda; family Parastacidae; genus Cherax; species Cherax quadricarinatus. Next base: position 50,674 of record NW_027197074.1, on the reverse strand, counting down.
AGATGTCTTGCTGACCCTGTCCCGTTGAGAACTTCGCTTAGAGATCTACCTTGAATATAATTACTGAGGAGATAGTGTAGAGTTTGCAGTTCCCAGCGCTTGCAGCTTTGACAAGAGTCCCTGGTTCCATACCAGGTCAAAAGCACCAGCAGTGTCCAGTGCTACTAAACAGCTGACGATGGATTCATCCAGTGTCTGGTGCCACCTAGTGGCACCTCTGTCTTTGTCTCCTCTGTCTTTCTGTGGGTCTGTCTCTGTCATTCTCTGTCTTTCTGTGTTTGTATTTGTCTCCGTCCCTCTCTCTGTCTATCTGTCTCCGTCTCTATCTCTGTCTCTCTCTATCTGTCTCTTTCTGTCTGTCTGTCTGTCTCTCTCTCTCTCGCTCTCTCTATCTCTCTCTCTCTCTCGCTCTCTCTCTCTCTCTCTCTCTCTCTCTCTCTCTCTCTCTCTCTCTCTCTCTCTCTCTCTCTCTCTCTCTCTCTCTCTCTCTATCGTCCTTAAAGTATCTATTTTCACGTACTCTTTGTCTCCTTTATTTCCACGTGAGGGAGTGAATGATAGTCTGCCGGAATCCTGTCATGCGTGAGTGGTGTTAACCCTTCCTCTTGTTTCCTCATTATTCTTCTCCCTCCCTCCAACCTCCCTTCTTCATTCCCTACCCCTCCCTCCCTCCCTTCATCCCCCCTCCCTCCCTCCCTCCCTCTCTCACCACATCACAACAAACCCATAAATATGAAATGAAAACTCGTCTTACGTTTCCGTCCGTCCTGGACCATTATCAAGTCGACCAGTTTTTATTTTCAATTTGTGAGATTGTTGTGATATGTTTGTCATGGTTCTGTGACTTTTATTCTTTTATTCCATTTCATTCTTCTCTTCCCCATCTTTTTCTCTTTCTCTCTTTTTCTCTTTCTTTCTCTTTCTCTCTTTTTTTTAACACAGCGGGTTTGACAAGGTTACGTTAAGGATCCTTAACTTTATTGACAAGCTATTTACAAGTTAAGGATTCCTAACTTTATTGACAAGCTACAAACTGTTACCTACATCAGCTCATTTGAAAGCATTTTTATTATTAAACATACAAGTAGGGAACAGGATGAAGTTGGGCCAGCATTTTCATTGATCAACTGGCTTTATCTCATTGACATCATAATGCTGTACGAATATGTTCCATACTCGAGTCATCCTGTGGATAAATGATCTCAGATGAAGTGATGTTCTGGAGAAGGGTACAGCCAGAGTGAAGTTGCTGCTTTCTGCCCGTCTTGTGGTATAGAAGCTTGCACTCGCTGTCCTCGATTTGGCTCCAAGTTTGGTAATTTGGTAATGTTGGCCCAGTACATAACAGTAAGGCCACCCACATCCCACCTGTGTTGAAGGCTCTGCTAAAATGACAGATCTATCCAGGATGGGTCCAGGCGAGACATGAGACGTCTTGCTCTGCTCTCTACTCTGTCAAGCAGTCACAGATGAGAGGGGAGGCAGGGAAACCTACCTACCTCTCTCTCTCCCTCTCTTTCTACCTCTCCCAAGCTGTAGCTTTTTTCATGCTTGACTCAACTCCACAAGTTTATTTGCTGAAATAGAAATAGAATGACGTAAAATAAAAATATCTGAGTGCGTGTGCTGCGTGAGAGTCGCTGGCTGCTACTCATCCCAATTCATATTGACCATCCGAGACCTCTGTGATTTTTAACACTTAACCCTAGGTCTTTCAGTACTAGTCATCAGTTTGCATACACCTCGACACTGAGGCCAGTTAATATACTGTATTGAGCATTGATTATTTAACTACAGATGTTGCGGCTTCGTTGAGTATCCCAGGTGGCCAATTTGAAGGGGAACTAATTCAGTTTGTGTGATGCGGGTCGGGGTAATGGTGCCTTGTGGGACGGGTACCTACTTGCCATTGTGTCGACAACATATTTTGCTATGCATTTTTAAATATTCTTTATATAAATACATAAAAATACTAAGAACGTGCATTAAAAAATGCAAGACTATAACCCATATTTTTCCGTCAGTAATATACAATAATTCATATACGTCTGTCTATGAGAAGCGTTTTCCGCGGTGAAGCGGAAAACACTGTCTTAGGCCCTTGCTAAAAAAAAGAAGTTGCGTAGATGGGTCCAAAGCGAAATAATAAAAAAATAATTACAGTTATACTAATTATAATATTATATTAATTATAATATGAAGCAACAAGAACACCAACAACAGCAACAGCAACAACAGAGAGTGGTTAACGGTTGCACTCTTCAATAGCTGATTCATTTTGTGAAAGCAATGAAAGCTTTCTTAGATTTAGGTAGTTTGGAAAAAAATTTTATTGGATTCTATGCAGTAACTGGAGAAATTATCTTCTGACCAGCATTAAAATTATATTGCTGATGTGTTTCCTCGAAGGAAACTTGGCCTTGGGTGAGTTTAGGTTGTGTTAAGTTTTTATAAGCCAGTTTTATTAAACAAATTGCTTTCTGTGAAGAAACGTTAGAATCTTTTCTGGTTAGGTACAAGTCAGTGTTTGATTTTATTAGGTTTTTCCTAATTGAAATTTACTTAATGTAATTTTATATCAAAAGTGTCTGTAACATTTGTATGCTTTTTCATATGGAAGATATTTGGAAAATAAAACACTGTCACATTCCATTATCTTTAACCTTTGCACACTCATAACTTGGGGCTTCAACCTTGTTGTGCTTGTGTATTTTACCATATTGATCTTTTTGGTGTCTTTGAAAGGTTGGAATTAGAATTGGGCTATATATACCCTGATTTATCATTTGTATTGAAGAAATTACATGTAAATTATGAATTCCTTTTCTGATTACCTTCAAATTTTCAGCTCTAATCTTTAACTGCAATATAATCTTATGCCACACATTGCACTATTCCAGTTGTGTGCAATGAGGCACAGCCGACTGGAGTTATTCAATTCGGGAATATATTTCTAAGATCCCGCAGACTTAAATATATCTACCGTCGTCGTTGTTGTCTGTTAATAATGTGAGAGTCACAACATCATTTGAGGGGGAGCTAACGGCTGAAAGAAATGTCATGGGTTTTGTACCTAAGAGGAAAGTTAAAGGTGCAGTTGTTAAACATCTGAGAGAACGGGAAGTTAATGGTTAGTTCTACATGGTTAAATATACTACGCATGCCCCTTGCACCACCACACAAACTAGAAATTAGTAAAATCATATTAATTGGTGTACTTGAGTATATAAATTATTTTTAAATATAGAAAGTGATGCTCAATAATAACCCACATGGAGACAGAAACACCAAAGAATAATTGGTCTGTATACAGTGGACCCCCGGTTAACGATATTTTTTCATTCCAGTAGTATGTTCAGGTGCCAGTACTGACCGAATTTGTTCCCATAAGGAATATTGTGAAGTAGATTAGTCCATTTCAGACCCCCAAACATACACGTACAAACGCACTTACATAAATACACTTACATAATTGGTCGCATTCGGAGGTGATCGTTATGCGGGGGTCCACTGTATTTCGATCCCCTTGTGGGATCCTCTTCAGCACTGACAACTGCTCATTACACTTTATCCATAAAAAGTGATCATTGTCATATAAGTTAGGGTTAAACCGTTCTAATTTAATTTCCGGTGAAACATGATAATCCTACAGTGCAACTCTTCAAAAACAGGCAGGCTTTATGTGGGAAGGAGACTGTAATATTTTTTTCACTTACATGTTATGTTCTAAAGAGACCCTTGTGGTTTAGCGCTTCTTTCTGATTATAATAATATGTTCTAAAGAGCATGTTACGGTGCGTATAATTAATATTTCTAAGTATAGGCCTTCTTATTTTGAAAGAGCTTAAGAATGTTCTTCCAAGGATTTGTTAACTCACTGAATACACAGTATGTGTGTTATATATATGTTGTGCCGAATAGGTAAAAGTGGTCGGTTAGCAAGAACTCATTTAAAATTAAGTTGTTTCTAAAAAAAATTATCTTGTGCGTTTAAAGATGTGTTTCTTTCATATACGTTAATGTAAAAATTTATAATTATGTACCAAAAGATCCTTAGATAAATTACTTAACCTTATTATAACAAGCGCAATATAATTTAACCTAATCCAGCTAAATATATTTTATATTAATTTACAATAATTAAATAATAAAGACAATGAAATACATTTTTTTCGTTAGGTTCAGAATGATTTTTGCGAAATTATTGCATACACAAATTTTCGCTGGTCTTATTCAGGAAAAAGAGTGTTACTGTTTAAGCCAAAATTGCAAGTTTTACCTATTCGGCACGAAACACACACACACACACACACACACACACACACATATATATATATATATATATATATATATATATATATATATATATATATATATATATATATATATATATATATATATATATATGTGTGTGTGTGTGTCTGTGTCTGTGTGTAATTACTATATTAATTTCTTTGAAATAATTTTATCGTTCTTTTTCCAATAATAATCATTCGTACCTAATCGTTCCCGAGAATTCATTTTCTTTAGCCAATCAAAATCCAGTTTCCTCCCTCGTCCGACCTTTCCCCTTGCCCAACTTCAATATCCGTCTACAGGAATTTGTAATTAAAAAAAAAGGAAACGGAGCTGTTGAAAAAAAAAATGTTTACATTCAATATTAAATTTTGTGTCCTTTTTCTTTACTTTAAATTAATTCTCCTCTTCCAAAAATCACCCGATTACGTAAAACAAATCCTTCATTCAGTATTTCAATTTCATATTCATTTTTTTAACAAAGTTTCTACTGTTGGTGTCCATTATATCCAGAACTCTGACCTAACTTGTAATGTTATTTATATTTGATTTAGATCGATTTATGGTCATTTGCACAGTCTTGTATAACTTTCACATGTTCAGGAACACAGCTGAACTTATGACTAATGCTGGATCAAGAACATGGTCTTATTTATTATATAATTATTCTTTAACTCTGAATAAAGTTGTAACTTACAATGTGACTTGTATATAACAATTTATATGAATCGACATAAAAAAAAGACTTGTATTTCACTAAGAACACACTGTTAGTAATATGAATAACAGCGAAATTTTATACAAGAGAAAACGTTATAATCAAATATCCTAAAGTTACCGAGGTTCATATTATACAATACTCAAACATAAACAGATGTTGAATAGTTTCTAGTTGGTTACAATTGATAAATTTGTTTGATATTTTTCGTGTAATAACTGAGACGGACTGAAAGGTGCTAGGCTTGCAAAATATATAATATGAGATAATAGTTTATTAAAAGAAATTGTATATAGATTAATCAACTTTAAACAGTATTTCAGAGTAATATTAATCCTCGTCAAACTGCTGCTAAAAGCAACAGTAGTAAGAGTATTACTGCTGACATATTATAGTGGTAACAACACAAATAAGAATAATACTAAAATTACATATATAATATCAACAATACGTATTTAGATTGCATTCTTCCATGCGAAGCGAATTAGGTATCCCCCGTGTCCTATAACGTCAGCCTTAAGGTATTAACAAATACCACACACACATCAATGCAACCAGCTTTTTAAACTGGCAAACTTGGACCTACACAGCACAATAACAATCCGGACTTTAAGTAATGTACTCAAGCAAGGAAAGTTTGAAAGTAATCAAAAATAGCATTCTTAAGTTATCGCACCAAAACCCAAAACATTCTAGGAAAGAAAATAACGTCGAAAAAGACTATAGGTCTCGATAAAAATAAAATAACAGCTGTATGAATTTTTTTTGTGAACGTCATACCACTTGTTCCATTTCTTTCGAGGAAATAGAGGACCGAACTGGGTGAGGTAGGTCTACTTTATCTCTGTTCAAGGAATTGTAGCGACCCTTCCCTTCTCTTGTCTCAAAAAATGTTTCTTCCCTATTTCCCTGATGCTGTATAACCCCTTAAAGCCTAATTGTTTCCCCGTTAAGTATAGAAAATAATATTAATAATTTTAGTCTTTCTAGATGACTCCAGATCTCTCCTACTCTCACCACAGACCACCCCTCTTAGTCGCACCACAGACCAGCCCCCCTCCTTCTCTCACCACAGACCAGACCTCTGACTCTCACCACAGACCAGCCATTTTACTCACCGCAGACCAGGCCTCCTACTCTCACCACAGACCAGCCTGTTTTTACTGTTATTGCTGTTGAACAGTGGTTTAGTGCCGAAAGGGTAGCGTAGGTAGCAAAGATGCGGCCGTGGACTAGATTGGCTTTAATTGGAGAGGAGTGTGTACACAACGGGCAAAGTGAGGGAATGGCCGATAGCCAGTCGGTGGAGGGGAGCTTGTTGAACCCGTGAGGGTAGGCCGTGAAGTGAGGACGAATGGGACTAGCGTCCCAATGACCTGGACAGGCCTAGAGAAGGCAGCACCGGAGTGCCGCGGGATATGGAACTAGCAGACAGAAATGGCTGTCTACACAGCCACAGACCAGCCCACTTGCTCTCACTACAGGCCAGCCCTTTTACTATCAAAAACAGACCAGCCCTCTTACTATCACCACAGACCAGCCCTCCTACTCAAACCACAGACCAGTCCTCTTACTCTCACCACAGACCCTCCCTCTTACTCTCAGCACAGACCAGCCCACAGACCAGTCCTCTTACTCTCACCACATACGAGTCCTTCTACCTACACCTTCCACAGATGTAACCTACTCTTTTTCCCATCCCTCCTACTAAAACGGCAGACGAGTCCCACCTACACTTTATAGAGGCCTGCCTATTCACACTAAATACCAACCATCTTAACAACACCTCAGACCAGCCAGTCATACCCACACTATCTGTAAACGAATCCTCCTACCTACATTTAAGAAGACTCCTACCCAAACAAACGAGTCCACCTACCCACACAGCGGATGAGATCTACCCACACCAAAGACCAGCTCTCGTACCGATTACCTAGACCAGCCTGGTTTACACACCATACATCAGTTCCTCTGCTCACACCATATACACGCCCTCTCACTCGTACTGTCAACAACCAATTTTTTAAATAAAGAAAATTTAAAGAAAATTATTAGAAATACTATCCTTTCGGTAACCGAAATTATTTTATATTATGATTAGTCAGTAGCAAAGGACCAATATTGACTCCCAGAATATACACATCTGACAAGTAACGCTCAATAAGTAATAAATTATTGCTGAAAAAAAATGCAAACGTGTACAGCAATCACAATACTAATTATCCAATACATGCATATTTGGTGATTATTATTGAAAATTTGTGTTGACATCAATATCCCTCAAGACCACTAATTTATTTATAATTTATTTATAATTCACACGAAGATGGAGGTTCACCCCCCTTGTGTGGTCCCCTCTTCTGCTGTTTTTTCCAGACTTGTTTCTCAGTCACCTTTCAGCCTACTTTCTCTCCTGTTACACCACAGGACTCTTCTGTCCCTGCCACCACATCTCTACAGGTTCATACTTCCCTCCCCTCTCAAACCTCTTTGGTTTGCTCCATTGTCTCCCCGATCTCTACTTGCTCTACCTCACCTGTCTCTGAAGTCATGGTATCGGCATCTTCTTTGTCTGCTGAGACACTTGACAATATCTCCAACTATATTGTGGAGACGAAACCCTCAATGGACACCACTGCACCTTCTTCTACCCCTTCTTATTTTTCACAACCCTTGCAGCAATCTTTTCGTTCACAGCATTCCGATTCCTCCTTGCTTACACGCTTTCCATTGCCTCCACACACTGACTTCACTGACCCTACTAACCCATAGAATTTATTGCTTCTTATTGTTGGCATACCTGTCATTGTGAATAATGTATATTTACAATGGAATATTCGTGGCCTTAGGGGTAATCGGGTAGAGCTCCAGGTGTTCCTCTCCCAATTTTCCCCAGTATGTGTCGGGTTACAAGAGCCCAAAATTCGTTCAGCTGTTATCCGTCCCATTTCGGGCTATGTGCTCTTGCATTCTTCTGATCCTTCTGATTCTTTTCCTGATGATTCATTTAATGAGAGTGTGTTTCATGTGAGCGTTGGTATACCGTATCAACAGGTCTCTGTTCATTCTCTGCTGCATTATACTGCAGCCTGTATTCGTTTGCACAGATGATATACAATTTGGTCTCTATAACTCTCCCCATCCTGTGTTTTCTGTATCTCGGATATTGCGTTCTTTGTCTCTTCTCTGCCGCCGCCCATTTTGTTAGGTGATTTTAACGCTCACCATCATCTTTTGGGGAGGGTCCCACTGTGACTCTTGGTGATCATTTAGAGACTCTTCTCACTTCTCATCCTCTTTTAAATAATGGTACTCCCACTCATTTTGACTCTCACACTCAGTCTCTTGCATTGATCATTCTGTCTGCTCCTCTTCAATCGCACTTAATTACACGTCGTCTGTTCTCCCGGATTTGCACGACAGTGATCACTTTCCTATTCTTCTTACTTCTACTACGTATTCCCGACCGCCTCGTAACCCCATTTGGTAATTTGGACAAGCAAATTGGGACTTATACTCTCATCTTACCGTTTTTTTGTGGAGACCCTTCTTCGTTTTCTGTTGATGAGCTAGTGCACCAGTTTCATATAGAGGTGTTCCATTTCCGGACTATTTTGCTGTAATAGCTACCCACCTTCACACCCATTGGCAACAACGTTGGTCAACTCTATTCGGTAACAAACTTCATTCTGTTAAACCGAGCATAGGTTACTGGCCGTCTTCTTGTCATCAGTACCGAGGTTGGGAGACTACTCTCTATCGCCTTCGCATTGGCCACACTCGTCTTACTCATGGGTATCTCATGGAGAGGCACCCTGTTCCTCTCTGTGAGAAGTGTCAAGTTCCAGCATCGATTAGCCACATTCTGTTAGACTGCCATCTCTATCAACGAGCATGCAGAATTTACCTCCAACGTCGTCTCCGCTCTACTACTCTCTCTTTACCTTCCCTTCTTGCTGATGGACCCTCCTTTAATCCTGACTCTCTCATTGACTTCTTGACAACGACTGATTTACTCCACAAACTCTGATGATGATACCTTTAGCACTCCCCTCAGCCCTTTCTACCTCAATCTCTTGCTGCCCTCTACCCTTTCACTATCCACTGCCCCGTTGTTCGTAACCTAGTACTCATCCATCTCCCTTTTGCCTCCTGATACCCTCGCTTCCTTCCTGCTCTGCAGCGCTGTATAGCCCTTGTGATTTAGCGCTTCTTTTAGATAATAATAATAATAATAATAATAATAATTCATTTGTTTCCAGTTCTAAGGCTGTTAGGAAAAGATGCAATCGAACAGGGAGGGGGAGGATAATATGTACGTGGAAAGTACTTGAGGGCCTAGTCCCAAATCTTGCTGTGTCATAACATACCGGAGTAAGAGATATGGGAGGAAGTGCAAAATAAACTCGGTGAAAAGCTTGGGGTGCAGTGGGCCCAATAAGGGAACACTGTAACAACGTCCGTGTCCCCTGACTATTCAATATATTACGAGAATATATCAGAAACATTGCTGGGGCAAGTGTAGAAGTCTTCAAGAAGAAACTGGATAAGTCTCTTTACGAGGTGACAGATCAATCAGGCTGTGATGGATGTGTGGGTCAGGGGGACACCAGCAGCAACAGCCCGGTTGAGCAGGCAAGCACCAGACGAGCCTGGCTCAAGGCCGGATCTAGGATCAGAGAACTCTGGGAACTCATCAATTGTAAAGGGATGTACCCAACAGCTTTGTGGCCTTTGTGTTCAAAAAACGACACCAGTGCTGAAAATTTGAGGCCGATCAGAGGAATCATTCTCTAGTTATGGCACGGAGTCCAACGATTCAAAGATTTTTTAATCTTTGGTACATCAACAATACGCGTGGATACAAACATAATGGCTGCTATTTTGACCTTAAGATGCATCAACCATTAAATATTGAAGCCGTTCAGAAAATGTAAACCGAAATTTATTTAACGCGAATAAAAGTTTCGCAATTATAAAATGATCAGATCTACTTCACACTTAAATTTTTACTTTCCGCAGTCACTGACATTGGAAGCACCTTTTCTCTGAGTTTGGGAAGTTAACCGTGCCTTTCCAGGATCCTGCATGTGGGTTCAAGAACTCCGGATATAGGGCACGTGAACATGCCAATTATTCTTGGAATTCGGACCTCGCTACCGTAAACAAAAGTTAAAAATTTGAAACTGGTTGGATGATTCAGTTTTGGAGAAGAGTAATCGAAAACCTGCAGAATTAAAGAGAAATACCAGGCAAATTCTTAGTTTTCCCTATCATAACAACCATAACAGCTACCATAATAACAACAGACTTGAGAATAGTATTAAACATTTGTAGGGTGAAAGTCTACAGGGAACTTGTCGTGGAAGTCTTGACATTATTGTACTGCTGGCTCTGCCGAGCCTAATATTTTAGGCTCAGCGGACTCGACCTAATATATAGAGGGTTGCCCTAAGAAACAAGGAACCTTCATGGTTTTGCAGGTAGCATCCCCAAGGAAACTTAAAACTTATTTTTTGAGGATTTTTTTTTTGTAGGTCCCCTGAGGGCAGCCATGTTGCTAGGGTGGCCTATTGCCCAGGAAACTGCCACTCAACCTTACACTCTCTCTGTAAGAAAGAACAAAAGCTCCTAGCGATATCTGCGAGATATCTTATGTTCTTATGTTCTTATATTCCTGCTGATATTGCCCAGTTTGTTGCTATGCATGCGACTGGTTCTGCTGAGCTTTTCGCCTTCAATCCCTTTTTGATTTTGATGGTCAGGCAAGCTTTGTGGAATGAGAACGGAAATTGCGGTGATCTTTAGTAAATGTCAAACTGTTTCTCAAGTCAAAGATTTGAAGAAACTGAAGAAGTTTCATTATAATGATGTAAAGGCTTCTATCCCCGAAACATGAGCTCTTCAAGGTGTCTTATTACTGTAAGGGTCTGGTGGATATGGATAAAGATGACATTGTTAATGAACTCAGGGATCAGAAAGTAGTTGGCATGCATTTCAAGACGAAGTTACAAGATGTCTTACTTTCGAAGGCATCTCTCCCTGACTTCATTACCAATGGATTCCTTCGAGACGCGATTGAAGTATTTATACTAAACCCTTAGCAGTTTTTTTCCGATAGCCTCAGTAAGGAGAGGGTCGAAAGAAAGGTTTTCACTAGTGACCTTCGTTATCGAATGTGTGTGAGTGATGGACACGAGATAAATGTTCACACATATCAGATCCAGTGTTGTCTTAACTGCCAAGACGCCCATCCCATTAATTACTAGGACTGCCTCTGTGAAAGACTGAGCAGGAAGTCTGCGCCCCTAAGGCAACTGTGAAGAGCCCACATAGTGAGTCTATGAAGACGGTTTAGAATTTAGACTCCCAGGTCCCGTGGATTCTATGTGCCAGCTTTCACATCTTTCATTTCTCATAGGACTTAATTAAACCTGTCATTTATCAATAAGGCACTTCTAACCAACACCTTTCTAGACTCTTCTTCTATGGAAAATGGCCACTCGTATAGAAAAGACGAAGGGTAGGTGCCACATTGCCTTCATTTGGAGTATTCTTGGCTTCATCACTCAATAGATTTTTCTTTATCGTCTCCTGAGGTGTATGACAATCCCATGGGTAGTAACCACTTCTCGATCTGCATTTCTTGTGACTGTGTCACTTGTTTCTCCTCGGTTTACATCTATAACTTCAAAAAAGTATACTAGGGGTTTTACTCTCCAGGGTCGTCAACGGTTATCTCTCTGGAAATGGTACAAATTCGAAAGTTCAAAAAGGCACTTTATCAATTATTTGGGCTGATTAGTTAGTTACTCCTGAGTCCTCGAAATTTCTACGAATGCAATGCAAAAGGTTTCCCTGAAGGACACCAGAATATCTCAAACCACTCTCTATATAAAACTTTACAGAATTTTCGACCAAGAGCCAACTACACAGCAACATGACTGGGTTCAGGAAAGGCAGACAGTCAAACAAGCCAAACGAAGCTTCTGGTGGGGCAGTGTTTCCTCTCTTATCAAGGACACGCCAGTCAGCAAATATCTGGTCTATAATATTTAGCCCATCACCCCTTCTCCTCCCTTCCACGTAATAATACTACTGTAGATACTCCAGAGGGCATAGCCAACACTGTTATCAGGAGTTTCGCATTTTAAAGGAACTCAACAAACGGCCACCTTACTTTCCTACTGGTGATATACGAGTATAATAGAGAATCTTAATCAGTCAATTCTGATTAAGTTGCTTGCACTGTAAAACAGTATTTGGATTTCTTTTATCTTTCCAAATTCGTGCGCTATCACATGTGCCGTTATAAATAATAATAAAGGTGAATAACAGACCTCTTTTGTTTCCCTCTGTTGCCTTGATTGACTCTCTGTATAAGGTCATCCTGAATCATTTAATGAATTAAGAACGTTATATCCTTCAAGGCTATGTTATTAGTGAGAAAACCTTGAACTTGACATAGCGACGGGGAATACTGGACAAAATTTTCTGTTATTTATTTAAGAGATATCTGCTCCGTTTTATTAAAAAACCGTACCTGGACCCTACCTGGAAGGTATTTCGGGGATCAACGCCCCCGAGGCCCGCTCCATGGCTAGGCCTCCCGATGGGTCAGGGAGGGCCTGAGCAACTAGGCTATTACTGTTGGCCGCACGTAATTCCCCTCAAGGCTGGTGGGAGGCTGCTGAACAGTCTAGGGCCCCGGACACTTATTGTGTTTTCTCCCGACAGACACACACAGAGGGATTATGATAGTGAGTTATTACGACTTTCAGTTGATCTGAGTCAACTTAGTCTAGAGCAGTGTTCCCCAAAGTGGTCAATATTGACCCCGAAAGGTCGATAGGACTATCGATGGGGTCGATAAATAACTGAGGGGGATAAAAAGGGGGTCAGATATGGTTGAACCTGGTTTTAGCCATAAAAATGCAATTCTAAGTAAGCAAAGGAACAGAGTGAAACTGGAAGAGCGTGGTACTTATAACTAAAACTCGCCAATCACCATCCACACATCAGAGTCCTTGTTGACGATCATCAGATGCATCCTTCCCATTAATAATATCAATTTCAGTGAAAAATAAGTTATGTTAAATCTTACATTTTTCATAATTTAAATATTATCCATTTTTATGATGTTTATATTATCTCTTATAGTGTTGTTATCTCTTATAGTGTTATTTATTAAATTATTTTCATGTGTGTGGGGGGGTCGATGAACAATCTGAAACTTCATAAAAGGGTCTATAAGCCCTGATCTCGTGTCTATAGTATGCCAGGCGTTGGACAATGCTGTGGGTTATAAGCAGCGCTGTATAGCCCTTGTGGCTTAGCGCTTCTTTTTGATTATAATAATAATGTGGGTTATAAGTTTTATCGATGCTAAAACTTTCTCATCTGTCTTTGCTCATTCTACCTCCATTGTCAGTATTATTCTAACCTTTGTGACAACGTGATATCGGTGCAGCCTTCCCTGCGACTGCTGACTCAGTTACAAAAAATCACAGTGAAATCCTTGTCACACTTTGCAGTCAGCTGGCGAGCCGAGTGAAAATCATCTAATATTAATGGTATATAAGGCCCTGATGAAATATAAATGTTTAATAACAAGATCCTGGGAAATTTAGGGTGACCCAGTCTTACAGTAATTTATTATATAATAATTAACAATCTTTAATATAATTTTTTAATTAAGTTCTCATATTCCTTACATATTTAATGTGACATGAATAATTTGTTATTAATCATGTTAATATTTAATTCATAATTCATTATATCATTTAAACCTCCATCATACAAGACATTTGTTGGTTGCAGTTTTATTAATACTTTATATATATATAGGCAGAACTTGCGATCTTGGCTTAAATAGCAACGCTCATCTTGCCATATAGGAAAAGTGAAAATTTGTGTATGCAATAATTTCGCCAAAATTATTCTGAACCTAACGAAAAAAATATATTTCAATGTGTTTGTTTAGTATTAAATTATTGTAAACAAATCTAAAATATATTTAGTTGGGTTAGGCTAAAATAAATTGCGCTTGTTATAATAAGGTTAGGTAAGTTTTCTAAGATTCTTTTGGTGCAAAATTAAAAATTTTTACATTAACAATAATGAAAAAAATATATCTTTAAACGTATAAGAGAAATTTTTAGAAAGGACTTAATTTTAAATGAGTTCTTGCTAATTGACCAGTTTTACATATTCGGCACGACATAATATATATATATATATATATATATATATATATATATATATATGTTAATGTTGCAGTTTAAAAACTGTAGTGTAAAGCACCCTTCTGGCAAGACAGTGATGGAGTGAATGATGGTGAAAGTTTTTCTTTTTCGGGCCACCCTGCCTTGGTGGGAATCGGCCAGTGTGATAATAAAAAATATATATATATATTCAATAAGTCTGCCGTCTCCCACCAAGGCAGGGTGACCCAAAAAGAAAGAAAAAAATCCCTAAAAAAGAAAATACTTTCATCATCATTCAACACTTTCACCGCACTCACACATAATCACTGTCTTTGCAGAGGCGCTCAGATACAAGAGTTTAGAAGCATATATAACATCCCTCCAAATTGCCAATATCCCAAAGCCCTCCTTCAAAGTGCAGGCCTTGTGCTTCCCATTTCCAGTACTCAAGTCCGGCTATTTAAAAATAACCGGTTTCCCTGATCCCTTCACTAAATATTATTCTGCTCACTCTCCAATAGCTTGTCAGGTCCCAAAAAATCATTCGTCTCCATTCACTCCTATATAACGCGCTTACACATGCTTGCTGGAAGTCCAGGTCTCTCGCCCACAGAACCTCCTTCACCCCCTCCCTCCAACCTTTACGAGGACGACCCCGACCTCGCCTTCCTTCTACAGATTTATACGCTCTCAAAGACATTGTTAAATATCACTGGATTCTTCTTTTCAGGTGAGATTGCCGATCTTCTTACAAGATGAAATACATGGCTGTCGTCACTCAATCTGGGCCTCATCAGACATTGGAATTTGTTAGACATCCCTGATGTCTTACCTTACGCTACGTGAGTCATAATAGTGGAATCCCATCAGCAAACAACTGCTACATACGCCCTCCGCTTCCTGTTTACCTACTCGCAGTTTATCACATACATACAACAACACTGGGTATTTGCTATATTCAGATATTCGAATAATAGCTATTACTCTTATAAATCGATGGAATATTGACACTAGTTCTATGAATGGGGAACCGCTGGACTACTGACCCATGCTAGACAGGTCCTCCTCACCCCCTACCCTTCTCATACATATTTACAGACTTTTTTTTTTAAATATGTCGAAGGTAATAGCGTCAATGATGCTACCTAGCACCTTGATCCACTCATATACAGAGTGATATAGAAGTACTTTGTGTTTTTTCTTATGCATTTCGTATGTTTTTTTTCTGGGACCGGGCCGCGGGGGCGGTGACCTCCGGAAGCGATTCCGGGTAAACTTAAAATCAATATTTCAGTTTTTTTTATTGCTTTCATGAGTACTATTTCTCTCTTATTTTAACTTTTTTTCTTCTTGAGTACCTAGATTCGAGTGGCTATGGGGGAGGGCGAGCGAAGAGTAAACTCATCACTCTGTCCTTCCGGATTTCCTGTTGGAGTGGTTCTGGGTACTACTCAGGAGGGCTGAGGTCGTGGTTACGGGCGGGGATATATGTAAAAATCGAAAAGTGAAAAATAATTTAAGCTTACTGAAAAATTGTTCTAAAATCTGGTATAGGGCAGTTTCGAACCTGAGCCCCAATGGCTTTGTTGTTATGCATTGATAAATTTATATTACCAGTAAAATTGACTAAACAATAATGAAAATCACCATGAATAAAATAATATAAAATAATATTATAATTATCATTTTCATCGTTATTATTATTATTATTATTGTTATTATTATTATTATTATTATTATTATTATTATTAAGTTTATTATTAAAAATAAAATAAAAAATATGCTAATGATAAGGGGAAAAGAAAAAATATAAAACAGTGAAATGTGAAGCTTAATTAGGACCACACAAGAGAAAATCGAGTTCACGTCAGGCCAGAGGGTGTCGTCTCCCTGAAGGCTAAGTTAGGAGGCGTTACTATTGTGTAGGTCGAGGCTCCGAGGTAGTTTAGAAGCTAACCTGGCGTGTTGGGCTGGCCTGGTCGATAGTTAGTGTCTGCCCGACCGGTCTCCTTTAACTTTATCCTGGGCAGAGATTCTAAGTTCCTCTAGGGTCCTTGCCTATGTCTCCATACGTCACACTCCATCGTTCTTAAATTTTCTCTCGCTTTATTTTCTTCAATTTCATTGTTTTAATTTTGTTTTGCGTACGCACCAAGTTGTACTAGCCAAGCTGTGCTCAGAGAGTTGTAGATACATGTTCAAGCTGTGTTTGCAGGGTCGAGTCTTTACTCCTGGGCCCGCTTCTTAACCTACAATCAAGGGGAATTATTAGTTTTTAGCTGTTTGCATTCTTTTGCACTCATTCATGAAACTGTAAAAGCACATTTGCCTCTATTACATCCTCAGCCTGCTTGTTCCTCTTATTTACCATCCTGAGGCTTAGAAAGTCCTTCTTAGCACTTACTAACGTGATGCCAAGACGCACAACCTGAAGTAGAAATATTTTATGTAATAACACTGCGTTGGAAAACTAGAAAAATAGTATTATAGGGAAGGAGAAGCGTTGCAACTGAAAGGGTCATACAACACCCTAGTAATGGGAGATACTGAAGTTGGAGCAACAGAACAAAAAAGGGAGCTCCAATTTCATAGATCAAAATAAGCAGCAACGATGCACCTACCTTGAAGAAAAAACGTACGCATTAAAAACATTGATATGAAATATTATGAGAAGCAGAGCACGTGTGCCTCGGTGTTAACGTGTTTACGAAATCCGAAGTCGTTCCAATACACATTTGGGAGCCCGTATTGGTCTCCTGGCGCCTTCACGCCTCAGCAGACTGGAACGCTTGCTGGTCCCTGCTTGTACCATTACCCGCGCCTTCACAAAGATGCTGCCAATAACACTGTCAGTATCGTCGCCAAAGCGGATGCAAATATTGTTTTTAATACAATAGCACAGCGGACAGTCGATGTAGCTGCCAACACAGTGGCCAAGAGCAGCAGCAGCAGCAGCAAAACTGTCACAAAATATCAGTGTGTTGTTAGTGTCTCACTGCCATCGCTTCTGTAGTATTACTGTTTCCTGTGTCTATAACAAATTGATTCTAGTGATATTATCAGTTCTACTGTATACCATGGTCAACCACGGTATATACAAGCAGTAATTCCTAAATAAATGGTATAAAATACCGACACAATGGAAATATAAACATATGCAGTATAATGTGATCCTTTATTGACAACGTTTCGCCCACACAGTGGGTTTTTTCAAGTCACAAACAGATCTACCTGGGGTGGAAGGTACGCGAGTATTTATAGTCAGGTTCAGAATGCTGAGGTTAGGTTCAGAATGTTGCATCTGATGATCTTATATATATATAAATATATGTATATATATACACAAATATATGTATATATATACACATAAATATATGTATATATATACACATATATAAATATATGTATATATATACACAAATATATGTATATATATACACATATGTATATGTATATATATACACATATGTATATGTATATATATACACATATGTATATGTATATATATACACATATGTATATGTATATATATATACACATATATATAATATATATATATATATATACATATATATATATATATATATATATACATATATATATATATATATATATATATATATATATATATATATATATATATATATATATATATATATATATATGTATATATATATATATATATATATATATATATATATATATATATATATATACATATATATATATATATATATATATATATATATATATATATATATATATATATATATATATATACATATATATATATATATATATATATATATATATATATATATATATATATATATATATATATATATATATATATATATATATATATATACATATATATATATATATATATATATATATATATATATATATATATATATATATATATATATATATATACATATATATATATATATATATATATATATATATATATATATATATATACATATATATATATATATATATATATATATATATATATATATATATATATATATATATATATATATATATACATATATATATATATATATATATATATATATATATATATATATATATATATATATATATATATATATATATATATATATATATATATATATATATATATATACATATATATATATATATATATATATATATATATATATATATATATATATATATATATATATATATATATATATATATATATATATATATATATATATATATATATATATATATATATATATATATATATATATACATATATATATATATATATATATATATATATATATATATATATATATATATATATATATATATATATACATATATATATATATATATATATATATATATATATATATATATATATATATATATATATATATATATATATATATATATATATATATATATATATATATATATATATATATATATATATATATATATATATATATATATATATATATATATATATATATATATATATATATATATATATATATATATATATATATATATATATATATATATATATATATATATATATATATATATATATATATATATATATATATATATATATATATATATATATATATATATATATATATATATATATATATATATATATATATATATATATATATATATATATATATATATATATATATATATATATATATATATATATATATATATATATATATATATATATATATATATATATATATATATATATATATATATATATATATATATATATATATATATATATATATATATATATATATATATATATATATATATATATATATATATATATATATATATATATATATATATATATATATATATATATATATATATATATATATATATATATATATATATATATATATATATATATATATATATATATATATATATATATATATATATATATATATATATATATATATATATATATATATATATATATATATATATATATATATATATATATATATATATATATATATATATATATATATATATATATATATATATATATATATATATATATATATATATATATATATATATATATATATATATATATATATATATATATATATATATATATATATATATATATATATATATATATATATATATATATATATATATATATATATATATATATATATATATATATATATATATATATATATATATATATATATATATATATATATATATATATATATATATATATATATATATATATATATATATATATATATATATATATATATATATATATATATATATATATATATATATATATATATATATATATATATATATATATATATATATATATATATATATATATATATATATATATATATATATATATATATATATATATATATATATATATATATATATATATATATATATATATATATATATATATATATATATATATATATATATATATATATATATATATATATATATATATATATATATATATATATATATATATATATATATATATATATATATATATATATATATATATATATATATATATATATATATATATATATATATATATATATATATATATATATATATATATATATATATATATATATATATATATATATATATATATATATATATATATATATATATATATATATATATATATATATATATATATATATATATATATATATATATATATATATATATATATATATATATATATATATATATATATATATATATATATATATATATATATATATATATATATATATATATATATATATATATATATATATATATATATATATATATATATATATATATATATATATATATATATATATATATATATATATATATATATATATATATATATATATATATATATATATATATATATATATATATATATATATATATATATATATATATATATATATATATATATATATATATATATATATATATATATATATATATATATATATATATATATATATATATATATATATATATATATATATATATATATATATATATATATATATATATATATATATATATATATATATATATATATATATATATATATATATATATATATATATATATATATATATATATATATATATATATATATATATATATATATATATATATATATATATATATATATATATATATATATATATATATATATATATATATATATATATATATATATATATATATATATATATATATATATATACATATATATATATATATATATATATATATATATATATATATATATATATATATATATATATATATATATATATATATATATATATATATATATATATATATATATATATATATATATATATATATATATATATATATATATATATATATATATATATATATATATATATATATATATATATATATATATATATATATATATATATATATATATATATATATATATATATATATATATATATATATATATATATATATATATATATATATATATATATATATATATATATATATATATATATATATATATATATATATATATATATATATATATATATATATATATATATATATATATATATATATATATATATATATATATATATATATATATATATATATATATATATATATATATATATATATATATATATATATATATATATATATATATATATATATATATATATATATATATATATATATATATATATATATATATATATATATATATATATATATATATATATATATATATATATATATATATATATATATATATATATATATATATATATATATATATATATATATATATATATATATATATATATATATATATATATATATATATATATATATATATATATATATATATATATATATATATATATATATATATATATATATATATATATATATATATATATATATATATATATATATATATATATATATATATATATATATATATATATATATATATATATATATATATATATATATATATATATATATATATATATATATATATATATATATATATATATATATATATATATATATATATATATATATATATATATATATATATATATATATATATATATATATATATATATATATATATATATATATATATATATATATATATATATATATATATATATATATATATATATATATATATATATATATATATATATATATATATATATATATATATATATATATATATATATATATATATATATATATATATATATATATATATATATATATATATATATATATATATATATATATATATATATATATATATATATATATATATATATATATATATATATATATATATATATATATATATATATATATATATATATATATATATATATATATATATATATATATATATATATATATATATATATATATATATATATATATATATATATATATATATATATATATATATATATATATATATATATATATATATATATATATATATATATATATATATATATATATATATATATATATATATATATATATATATATATATATATATATATATATATATATATATATATATATATATATATATATATATATATATATATATATATATATATATATATATATATATATATATATATATATATATATATATATATATATATATATATATATATATATATATATATATATATATATATATATATATATATATATATATATATATATATATATATATATATATATATATATATATATATATATATATATATATATATATATATATATATATATATATATATATATATATATATATATATATATATATATATATATATATATATATATATATATATATATATATATATATATATATATATATATATATATATATATATATATATATATATATATATATATATATATATATATATATATATATATATATATATATATATATATATATATATATATATATATATATATATATATATATATATATATATATATATATATATATATATATATATATATATATATATATATATATATATATATATATATATATATATATATATATATATATATATATATATATATATATATATATATATATATATATATATATATATATATATATATATATATATATATATATATATATATATATATATATATATATATATATATATATATATATATATATATATATATATATATATATATATATATATATATATATATATATATATATATATATATATATATATATATATATATATATATATATATATATATATATATATATATATATATATATATATATATATATATATATATATATATATATATATATATATATATATATATATATATATATATATATATATATATATATATATATATATATATATATATATATATATATATATATATATATATATATATATATATATATATATATATATATATATATATATATATATATATATATATATATATATATATATATATATATATATATATATATATATATATATATATATATATATATATATATATATATATATATATATATATATATATATATATATATATATATATATATATATATATATATATATATATATATATATATATATATATATATATATATATATATATATATATATATATATATATATATATATATATATATATATATATATATATATATATATATATATATATATATATATATATATATATATATATATATATATATATATATATATATATATATATATATATATATATATATATATATATATATATATATATATATATATATATATATATATATATATATATATATATATATATATATATATATATATATATATATATATATATATATATATATATATATATATATATATATATATATATATATATATATATATATATATATATATATATATATATATATATATATATATATATATATATATATATATATATATATATATATATATATATATATATATATATATATATATATATATATATATATATATATATATATATATATATATATATATATATATATATATATATATATATATATATATATATATATATATATATATATATATATATATATATATATATATATATATATATATATATATATATATATATATATATATATATATATATATATATATATATATATATATATATATATATATATATATATATATATATATATATATATATATATATATATATATATATATATATATATATATATATATATATATATATATATATATATATATATATATATATATATATATATATATATATATATATATATATATATATATATATATATATATATATATATATATATATATATATATATATATATATATATATATATATATATATATATATATATATATATATATATATATATATATATATATATATATATATATATATATATATATATATATATATATATATATATATATATATATATATATATATATATATATATATATATATATATATATATATATATATATATATATATATATATATATATATATATATATATATATATATATATATATATATATATATATATATATATATATATATATATATATATATATATATATATATATATATATATATATATATATATATATATATATATATATATATATATATATATATATATATATATATATATATATATATATATATATATATATATTATATATATATATATATATATATATATATATATATATATATATATATATATATATATATATATATATATATATATATATATATATATATATATATATATATATATATATATATATATATATATATATATATATATATATATATATATATATATATATATATATATATATATATATATATATATATATATATATATATATATATATATATATATATATATATATATATATATATATATATATATATATATATATATATATATATATATATATATATATATATATATATATATATATATATATATATATATATATATATATATATATATATATATATATATATATATATATATATATATATATATATATATATATATATATATATATATATATATATATATATATATATATATATATATATATATATATATATATATATATATATATATATATATATATATATATATATATATATATATATATATATATATATATATATATATATATATATATATATATTATATATATATATATATATATATATATATATATATATATATATATATATATATATATATATATATATATATATATATATATATATATATATATATATATATATATATATATATATATATATATATATATATATATATATATATATATATATATATATATATATATATATATATATATATATATATATATATATATATATATATATATATATATATATATATATATATATATATATATATATATATATATATATATATATATATATATATATATATATATTAATAAGGTTAGGTAAGTTTTCTAAGATTCTTTTGGTGCAAAATTAAATTTTTTACATTAACATTAATGAAAAAAATATATCTTTAAACGTATAAAAGAAAATTTTCAGAAAGGACTTAATTTTAAATGAGTTCTTGCTAATTGACCAGTTTTACATATTCGGCACGACATATATATATATATATATATATATATATATATATATATATATATATATATATATATATATATATATATATAAATTTAAAGAGGACAAACATTCCTACTTTCGGAACATTCTCACTGCTGTCTCCCCACTGCTGACTTCCCACTGATGTTGACTTTGGGAAACTACACTCTCAAAACTTCTCATGGGATACACTCAATTCACAGTTTGAGATGTAAACCATAAGGAGAAACAACGAAAACCACGATGGTAGGACGACTGCCGTGTTAGTGTCGGTCCTGCAAATTTTAATACGTTGTCCGTCTATCATCGAGCACAGAATTCATTCTCATAACTAAAACATCGTAACACACTCTAAATGAAAGTCTCCCTCTTTAATCCAGATTTCCTACTGACTTTTTTTTTTAAAAGAACTTCGCCCATCACACTAACTGTTCTATTAACCATATATATACGTCGTGACGAATAGGTAAAACTTGCCATTTTGGATTAAATAGCAAAGTTCTTCTTGCCGAATAAGGCAAGTGAAAATCTGTGTATGCAATTATCTCGAAAAATCATTCTGAACTTAAATAAAGAAAATATATTTCAATGCATTTGTTTATTATTAAATTATTGGAAACTTATCTAATTGCGCTTGTTATAATTAGGTTATGTAAGTTTTCTAAGGTTCTTTTAATACAAAATTATTAATTTATGTGTCAACATAAATGAAAAAAATATATCTTTAAACGTATAAGATCAAATTATAGAAAGAACTTAATTTTAAATGAGTTCTTGCTAATTGACAAATTTCACATATTCAACACGACATATGTATGCGATAAGATCACTTCAAACACGTGATATCACAATATGCAGAAAACCACTGTAAGAAAAAAGAAATAGTGAAATTCAAAGCGCGTTCGTGATTTTTCTAAATTATCATGGTTCTGCAAAAATAAAAGATAAACAGGAAAGCATGTAAAGATGAGACTACATCTCGCTGCCACGTTACAACACCTAACGTTTTTATGATGATGTAGATTGGTAGTCATGTATCTGTCAAAACACAGCTTATATTCTACCTAAGCAAGTTTACCTGGAGAGAGTTCCGGGGGTCAACGCCCCCGCGGCCCGGTCTGTGACCAGGCCTCCTGGTGGATCAGAGCCTGATCAACCAGGCTGTTACTGCTGGCTGCACGCAATCCAACGTACGAGCCACAGCCCGGCTGGTCAGGTACCGACTTTAGGTGCTTGTCCAGTGCCTGCTTGAAGACAGCCAGGGGTCTATTGGTAATCCCCCTTATGTATGCTGGGAGGCAGTTGAACAGTCTCGGGCCCCTGACACTTATTGTATTGTCTCTTAACGTGCTAGTGACACCCCTGCTTTTCATTGGGGGGATGTTGCATCGTCTGCCAAGTCTTTTGCTTTCGTTGTGAGTGATTTTCGTGTGCAAGTTCGGTACTAGTCCCTCTAGGATTTTCCAGGTGTATATAATCATGTATCTCTCCCGCCTGCGTTCCAGGGAATACAGGTTCAGGAACTTCAAGCGCTCCCAGTAATTGAGGTGTTTTATCTCCGTTATGCGCGCCGTGAAGGTTCTCTGTACATTTTCTAGGTCAGCAATTTCACCTGCCTTGAAAGGTGCTGTTAGTGTGCAGCAATATTCCAGCCTAGATAGAACAAGTGACCTGAAGAGTGTCATCATGGGCTTGGCATCCCTAGTTTTGAAGGTTCTCATTATCCATCCTGTCATTTTTCTAGCAGATGCGATTGATACAATGTTATGGTCCTTGAAGGTGAGATCCTCCGACATGATCACTCCCAGGTCTTTGACGTTGGTTTTTCGCTCTATTTTGTGGAAGGAATTTGTTTTATACTCTGATGAAGATTTAATTTCCTCATGTTTACCATATCGGAGTAATTGAAATTTCTCATCGTTGAACTTCATATTGTTTTCTGCAGCCCACTGAAAGATTTGGTTGATGTCCGCCTGGAGCCTTGCAGTGTCTGCAATGGAAGACACTGTCATGCAGATTCGGGTGTCATCTGCAAAGGAAGACACGGTGCTGTGGCTGACATCCTTGTCTATGTCAGATATGAGGATGAGAAACAAGATGGGAGCGAGTACTGTGCCTTGTGGAACAGAGCTTTTCACCGTAGCCGCCTCAGACTTTACTCTGTTGACTACTACTCTTTGTGTTCTGTTTGTGAGGAAATTATAGATCCATCTACCAACTTTTCCTGTTATTCCTTTAGCACGCATTTTGTGCGCTATTACGCCATGGTCACACTTGTCGAAGGCTTTTGCAAAGTCTGTATATATTACATCTGCATTCTTTTTGTCTTCTAGTGCATCTAGGACCTTGTCGTAGTGATCCAATAGTTGAGACAGACAGGAGCGACCTGTTCTAAACCCATGTTGCCCTGGGTTGTGTAACTGATGGGTATCTAGATGGGTGGTGATCTTGCTTCTTAGGACCCTTTCAAAGATTTTTATGATATGGGATGTTAGTGCTATCGGTCTGTAGTTCTTTGCTATTGCTTTACTGCCCCCTTTGTGGAGTGGGGCTATGTCTGTTGTTTTTAGTAACTGTGGGACGACCCCCGTGTCCATGCTCCCTCTCCATAGGATGGAAAAGGCTCGTGATAGGGGCTTCTTGCAGTTCTTGATGAACACGATGTTCCATGAGTCTGGCCCTGGGGCAGAGTGCATGGGCATGTCATTTATCGCCTGTTCGAAGTCATTTGGCATCAGGATAACATCAGATAGGCTTGTGTTAAACAAATTCTGTGGTTCTCACATAAAAAATTCAATTTGATCTTCGACTCTCAGTCTGGTTAGCGGCTTGCTAAAAACTGAGTCATATTGGGACTTGAGTAGCTCACTCATTTCCTTGCTGTCATCTGTGTAGGACCCATCTTGTTTAAGTAGGGCCCAATACTGGACGTTGTTCTCGACTTTGATTTGGCATAAGAAAAGAAATACTTTGGGTTTCTTTCGATTTCATTTATGGCTATTAGTTCTTCCCATGATACCTGACTCCTATAAGATTCCTTTAGCTTAAGTTCGATGTTTGCTATTTCTCTGACCATTGTCTCGCTACGCATTTCTGATATATTGGCCTCTTTTAGCCACTCTGTTATTCTTTTCCGTCGCCTGTAAAGGGAGCACATCGAGTGCCACAGAGTTAATCTGTTCTAGGCATAAGTTGGGGTCTGTGTTGCTTAGTATATCTTCCCAGCTTATTTCGTTTAGGACTTGGTTTACTTGGTCCCACTTTATGTTCTTGTTATTGAAGTTGAATTTGGTGAAGGCTCCCTCGTGACTGATCTCATTTTGTCGGTCTGGGGCTTCACGCATACATGTCTGAACCTCGATTATGTTGTGATCCGAGTATATTGTTTTTGATAGGTTTTGGTTCTCGATCTTTACTGCTAAAACTTCCACTACATCATTTGAGGCATTAAGCAGTTCTGTGCAAATAAGTGGCTCTGCGATATACAGGCCAACCCTCTCCCCCTTTTGCCTGTTCACTCTGTCGCATCTGTATAGGTTGTAACCTGGGATCCATATTTCGTTGTCCAAGTGATCCTTTATGTGGGTCTCTGTGAAAGCCGCAAACATTGCATTTGCCTCTGCAAGCAGTCCACGGATGAAAGGTATTTTGTTGTTTGTTGCTGGCTTTAGACCCTGTATATTTGCAAAGGTCATCAGACTGGTGGTATTGGTGGTACCTTGAGTTTACCTGGAGAGAGTTTTGGGGGTCAACGCCCCCGCGGCCCGGACTGTGACCAGGGGGATTTTTTTTCCCGCACTAGTATCTGTATCTGTTTGTTTGGAGTGAAGGCCATCGACTGTGGTTCCACTCCAGAAATGACTGGATCTGGCGTTCGATTTCTGCTATTTCCTGCCAGTTTTCTTTTTCCTCCTGGCACTAGAAAACCTCTCCCTCTTGAGTGGCTGTGGCTACTCAAGTTTTCCCATGACCTGGATGTTTTATATCTTTTTGTCCCCTTTAGATGGTGTGCCTGGCAATTTAAGTTATAACACAGTCTTTCCTGTACTGAAGAGGGACACATTTCAGGGTGAAAAAGCTTGCAGGAAGGGAGTTTGCATTTTCCTGTTGTCATATGGGCACGGCATTTTCTAGGGTGGTCAAAGTTGCACGTCCCATCCCATTCCATTCCATTCTGTAATATGGAGATCAGAACTGCACAGCATAATCAAAGTGAGGTCTTACCAAGGATACAAGATTACCAGAACATGATTAATAGAACAACAGTAGTAATAACATTTGTAAAAAACAGCATACAGCACAAAATTATTTCAAAACCACTGATGATGGGAGTTCTGAATAGTGAATTAGACAGTAAGAACTAAAACTTCACAGGTAGGTAATGCACGTGGGTAGAGAAAAAGACTGAAGCAACATCCATGTTAAAGACACCCTAAGTAGTATAGGGGAAGATGAGCCAACAAGATTGAATCTGATTTTCAGCTAACTGAATTGGACACAGAGGAAACACTGTAAGGAACATCTAAAAACCGGTGACCATATGATTAAATGTTTAACATTTCATGTGGTATATTAGAGTAAAATTAGAATTTCGAACTGAACCTAATAGAGTTTACCTGGAGTTTACCTGGAGAGAGTTCCGGGGGTCAACGCGAGTATCTCAATGTAAGGTGAATGAGCCCAAATAAATGGAATTCTGATGGTTATTTTTCGAGCAATTGCTAGTCTGCGAAGCCATAATGTACTAAGGGAGTAAAACTTTGAATTTTGCAAAGTTGCAGTTGTGAATAAAACGCCAAATAACTATTTTTTTTATTTATTATACAAACAGACAATAACGAAAACATAAATGGAACTTGTATCCAAACATTTTGTAAGTATTAGAAAAATACAAAAATGAATCAAATAGCTAAATGGACACATTGCAAAGGGATAATTTTTTTAAGTTCTATATTCCTGAGTTTCCTGAGGAAGAACAATCATTCTACATCAACAATTGCTAGAATGAAAGTGTATGGAGTAATTTTTATCCTTCTTTATGCATAGAATTACTTTGCATACGGAACAGTAAAATGAGGATGTGACATAACTTTTTGCTGCAATACTTGCAACTAAGTAGCTTGGCTAGCACTGGCCAGTGACCTAGCATTTTATCAAACCTCACACTGTCATCAGTGTTGGTACTGCATAGCAGATGATAATTGCAAGGTTGGCAAAACATTACTGTCACCATTGGAAGTACTTGATGAAGCTCTTGAAGTTGTTCTTATGCAGACATATTTTGACTTGGTGTTGGAGGGCTCACCATAAAACAATTTCTCTTTGATCTGGAAGGACAATAAAAACGTTCTGTACACATCCAGACCACTACAGAATTCATATGTGCAATAGGATTTTTTTTATTAATATTTATTTACTGAAATTGGAGCAAGGCCCTAAAGGGGCAGCCCCATATTTATTGATGCCTCTTTTGTTGCACTTGTTTCAATTGCATGGTACACTCATATTATGCTTCACATGGAATTTACATATATATATATATATATATATATATATATATATATATATATATATATATATATATATATATATATATATATATATATCTCAAAATATGCCTAAACTATTCATTTACACACTAGACATAACAATCAGTACTTACCGACATTGTAGAGGGTAAAATCCAAGAATATATGAGTGTCACTAGATGGAAAAATCCCACTCTTGGCGATGCCAAGTGACAAGTGTTTACATTTTACGCTCTCGACCAATGGGAAGCCCGGAAACTCCATCACCACTTAGCTAAAGTGACTCAGGGAAGGCTTGTGATTGGTCAGAAATAAAGAACGGGAAGCTAGAAACACTGCACGAGTAGGATGACATGCGCAAAAGAGCAAGTGTTCAGGCAAAGGTACGTCTTGGCTTGCCCCATTAAGGGTAAAGTATTGGGTGAAGATGAAGATGAAGGGAAAAGTAAAGTTTTACAAGAAAAGCAAGACGATGTCAGGTTATTACACCAGAATCTGTTCTGAAACGAAGCTCAGTTGTAAAGAAAAATGAAAAGCAGGATAGCACATGAGATAACAAAGAGGTTACTCGTGATAGCCCAGGAAGATCAAAACGACTTACTAGCAAAGGCAAAAAGGATTACGAAGAAGAAAGAACTAATGGTTCACAAAGAATTTCAATGTAGCAAAACTTAGGAGTAAATGTGTATGGATTACGTACGGAAAAGACCACAGACAATAAAAGTTAATTAATAGCTTTCGCTGTGTCACCCTTGTAGGTTTAGCGCTTCTTTATGATTATAATTAACAGCTTGCATGGAAAAATGTAATAGACTGAGAAAGAGCCCAGCCTAATTCATAGTTCAAAATGACTGGCAAGGAGTACGTAATGATCATTATAGAAGTGAACTGGAAAAGGATGACAGAAATATACGAAGAATTTATTTGAAAGATGACAAGAAGCAGCAAAGATTAGGTGAAATTTCAATGACAAGAAGAAATGAGAAATACCTAAAGAATTTATATGCGACGAAATTATTGGGAGCATATACAATATATTTCATGCTATTCCTTAGCAATAATTTACGAACAATCTTTGGAAACAGGGCAAATTTCAGATACGTAGATGACTGCAAAAATGATCCTAATATACTAGAAGTGAAGACAGGCAACCTTGACTTTTAGACTGGTTTTACTGACAAATATAGTGGCTAAACTACTAGAAAAGAAAGGGAATGGTTAAGGTGTTTGAAATAATTAGATGCGGTATGAAATACTCAGAACTGGTGACAAATCTTTCCTCGCGAATCTTAGATTTCTCTGAATTGATGAAAATAAGATGATAGGTTGGGTTGAATGTAGCTTCTTTTTTTTGCAAGAAAGCATTTAATAGTTCCACACAGGAGATTACTATACAAACTGGAAGAGATGGGAGGCGTAGCAGAGCAAAGGCTGATATTAATAGGGGAATAGCTGGTAAACAGAAGGCTATTGGTAAGAAATGATGCATTCCCATAATTCAGTATTTGGTCACCTTCTCATTTGTATGGTATTTAATGTACAAATCCTATAATTTCAGCAGCATATGCAAATCTAGTTAACCAAAGAACACCTTCCAAGACCATGAAGATATTACAACAGTTCAGTTTGATAAACCATCTGATATGTGAAGAGCTGCAATAACAAAAGACCTTTTCTTCTTTAACCGTGCCATTTTTTAACCACTTGTCGGCTCAGAGCGATAATTCACCTACATAAAATTTTCTCCGGGAAGATAGTGTGGAAAAATGACAAACTGTTTGTGATGCGAGCAGAGGTATCTAAGGAGCAGACATGTCAGTTAAACATGCAATGAGCAGTTACTTCCGGGCAGCCGAACGCTCTGGAGAAAGAGGTAATGAAAACCATGAATAAAAAAATACAAGTACAAGGTAAGGAGGCTCCTATAATATAACTAGGTAAGCAAATGCACGCACAAGCGCGCGCGCACACACACACACACACACACACACACACACACACACACACACACACACACACACACACACACACGAAGGGGGGGGTGCAGCACAACACGAACGCCAACAAGTAATGAACATCATGCACACAACATAGAATGAGGTGAAGAAAATTCTTGAGTAAGCTGGATACATCAAAGGCAATGGGAGCCGACAAGATGTCACCATGCATTCTGCGAGAGAGCAACAGCACCGTCTGAACCACTAGCTGAGATGTGCGATTAATCAATGGATATAAGACAGTAGCCAGACATCTGGAAGACCGTGAATGTGTTCCACCTGTATTAATGAAAGGAAACAAGCAGTAAGTATTTATCTGTAGACTATTATTACTAACATGCATATTAAATAAAGTAATGGAGAGGATAGACAAATGAGTGCTTTACACTCTCTTGTTTATCTAACGAGTCGAACAGAACAGAATGGTTAAGAATGCTTGGTCATTTGCGATGTCAAGCAACAGGGTGGCCAGGAGGTTGAATAACATTGGCGAAGAAGTAGCAGAGGCAATCTTTAGACAATTTTAAAAGTAGGTATAATGGGGTCCAACAAGGCTAGAAGAGAGAAGAACGTAAAGGTGAATATATACAAACACACACACACACAAAAAAACACTCATACATACACAAAATTTCACATACCAAGGAAAAAAGGCAGGGAAAAAGTTTTGCCCACTATGGGCATTAAAAGAAATTTTACCCGACTTTCAGTGTTCAGGAGATGAGAAATAGGATACCAGAGCTCAAATAAAGGGAGGTAGCAAGGCTGAGGATGTAGAATCAGGAAGTCCATGGGAAGAAATGAAAATGTTTTTGGATGAACTTAAATACCTGGTGGATAAAGAGTGGTGAAAATAAGGAAAAAAATTAAAATGAAGGAAGCGTTGGAATTTAGCAAGGCACAAGAAAGAGGGGCAATGACAGCTGAGGAAAAGGTACATTGCTTGGAGCTTCCGAAAAATATGGAGACACGAGTAGAGAAAATGAAGTATAGGAGGTAACAGATGCAGATACCAAATGCAACAGGAGAGAGGCAGAAAAAAAAGGCAGAGGAGGCAAGGAAGACTTTTACAGAAGAATTCTCAGAAAACCAGGCCATGAAGAAAATTTGGGGAGCAGTGAATGAAAAAATATCAAATGACAATGAACATGGAAAGGAAATGGGAGGAAGAGAGGAGGCCATTGATTTTCCAAAGCCTTATAGAGGCTGAAGAGCCGTGCAGCACTTAGGTATCTTTATTGTGAAAACATTTGACTTCATCAGTCAAATATAAAGAAGAATGACGAAGATCAGAAGGAGTTTGAGGTAATCAGTTCTTGAGCCTGAAGTCGATGTAATTAGATCATCAGTCCTGATAAGAATACAGTATATGCGCGAAGAAGGGGCAGATAGGTGAGGTGAAGCAGTTGTAGGCAGTGACACTGACTTCAGGTTGAGAGACTGATCACCTCAAACTCTTTCTGATCGTTATTCGTCTTTGTATTGGACTGATGAAGCCACTGAGTGGCGAAACATTTCCATAACAAAGATACCCATTTATCTACAGGCTGAAGGAACAACTGGTGAGATATTGGCAGCAGATGAAAAGGAAATTCATGCCATCATTGAACAGACAGGTGGTGAGGCTGAGGTGGCAAATTTTCATAGAACTGTTAAGTGTACAAGGGATTAAATACAATCGGTCAAAATGACCCATCCATTACAAATAACTCCAGATAGAATCTTGAGATGGAAACCACCCTTCGTGACTGACAGATATCTGTCATCATGTGTACGTCGACGGAGCCAGAACATTACAGGAAAGGGAGCAACTGAAGTGGGAGAATAAGAAACTGTCTAAGACAGGTAGGAGAAAAAGTGAATGCAGTGATGGGTGGTAAAGCTTTGCCTCCAGGTAAGCACCACGCTCAGCCACTCAATGTAGGTCTCCCTCAGCGAGGAACACTAAGCTCCGGCACCAAATTCCCTACCTCAAACCCCCACATAGCTGAAACAATATAGCATAAAACAAACCATATCATACCTCCCATCCTCCCCACCTACATCCCCATTCCAAACTCCCAATTAGTTCAGGATCATTTCTCTCGACCTCCCATCACAACACCAATTCCAGCATTCTTTTTGTTCCCTACACTCCCCAGCCTTCCCCACCCTCAACCACAGTCTCACCCCTTTCAGTTCAAGATCCCCCACCAACATTTAACCTTTGCACTCGCCCCAGCCTCCACCCACCCCCATAACCACTCCTTCCCTGACACATGGACAAGAACCAGCATCAGAAATGCTTGTCATGTAATGAAAAGAAAGTCAAGTGGAAAGCCAAAGAGTTAATGCGAAAAACTATGAAACATTACTTGATGATGAGAAACATGCAACTGCTCTCTCACACACTATTGTGAATCACCATGTAACCACCATTCATTATAATGTTCACCTGTAGTCATTGTGTTCACCAGCAGGTATGGTCAGCTGCAGTGTGTTCAGCTGCCGTCATTGTGCTCACCTGTAGTCACTGTGTTCACCTGCAGTCATTGTGTTCACCTGCAGTCATTGTGTTCACCAGCAGTCATTGTGTTCACCTGCAGTCATTGTGTTCACCTGCAGTCATTGTGTTCACTTGTAGTCATTGCGTTCACCTGCAGTCATTGTATTCACCAGCAGTCATTGTGTCCACCAGCAGTCATTGTGTCCACCAGCAGTCATTGTCTTCACCAGCAGTCATTGTCTTCACCAGCAGTCATTGTCTTCACCAGCAGTCATTGTCTTCACCAGCAGTCATTGTCTTCACCAGCAGTCATTGTCTTCACCAGCAGTCATTGTCTTCACCAGCAGTCATTGTGTTCACCAGCAGTCATTGTGTTCACCAGCAGTCATTGTGTTCACCAGCAGTCATTGTGTTCACCAGCAGTCATTGTCTTCACCAGCAGTCATTGTGTTCACCAGCAGTCATTGTATTCACCAGCAGTCATTGTGTTCACCAGCAGTCATTGTGTTCACCAGCAGTCATTGTCTTCACCAGCAGTCATTGTGTTCACCAGCAGTCATTGTATTCACCAGCAGTCATTGCGTTCACCAGCAGTCATTGTCTTCACCAGCAGTCATTGTCTTCACCAGCAGTCATTGCGTTCACCAGCAGTCATTGTGTTCACCAGCAGTCATTGTGTTCACCAGCAGTCATTGCGTTCACCAGCAGTCATTGTCTTCACCAGCAGTCATTGTGTTCACCAGCAGTCATTGTCTTCACCAGCAGTCATTGTCTTCACCAGCAGTCATTGTATTCACCAGCAGTCATTGTGTTCACCAGCAGTCATTGTGTTCACCAGCAGTCATTGTCTTCACCAGCAGTCATTGTGTTCACCAGCAGTCATTGTATTCACCAGCAGTCATTGCGTTCACCAGCAGTCATTGTCTTCACCAGCAGTCATTGTGTTCACCAGCAGTCATTGTCTTCACCAGCAGTCATTGTGTTCACCAGCAGTCATTGTATTCACCAGCAGTCATTGTCTTCACCAGCAGTCATTGTGTTCACCAGCAGTCATTGTCTTCACCAGCAGTCATTGTGTTCACCAGCAGTCATTGTATTCACCAGCAGTCATTGTCTTCACCAGCAGTCATTGTGTTCACCAGCAGTCATTGTGTTCACCAGCAGTCATTGTCTTCACCAGCAGTCATTGTGTTCACCAGCAGTCATTGTATTCACCAGCAGTCATTGTGTTCACCAGCAGTCATTGTGTTCACCAGCAGTCATTGTATTCACCAGCAGTCATTGTGTTCACCAGCAGTCATTGTGTTCACCAGCAGTCATTGACTTCACCAGCAGTCATTGTGTTCACCAGCAGTCATTGTATTCACCAGCAGTCATTGTCTTCACCAGCAGTCATTGTGTTCACCAGCAGTCATTGTCTTCACCAGCAGTCATTGTGTTCACCAGCAGTCATTGTATTCACCAGCAGTCATTGTCTTCACCAGCAGTCATTGTGTTCACCAGCAGTCATTGTGTTCACCAGCAGTCATTGTCTTCACCATCAGTCATTGTGTTCACCAGCAGTCATTGTATTCACCAGCAGTCATTGTGTTCACCAGCAGTCATTGTGTTCACCTGCAGTCATTGTCTTCACCAGCAGTCATTGAGTTCACCTGCAGTGATTGTGTTCACCAGCAGTCATTGCCTTCACCAGCAGTCATTGTCTTCACCACCAGTCATTATGTTCACCAGAAGTCATTGTATTCACCTGAAGTCATTGTTTATCAGCAGTCATTGTGTTCACCAGCAGTCATTGTGCTCACCCGCAGTCATTTTGTTCAGCAGTCATTGTGTTCACCTGCAGTGATTGTGTTCACCTGAAGTCATTGTGTTCACCAGCAGTCATTGTGTTCAGCAGTCATTGTGTTCACCAGCAGTCATTGTGTTCACCAGCAGTCATTGTGTTCAGCAGTCATTGTGCTCACCTGCAGTCATTGGGTTCACCAGCAGTCATTGAGTTCATCAGCAGTCATTGTGTTCACCAGCAGTCATTGTGTTCACCAGTCATTGTGTTCACCTGTAGTCATTGTTTATCAGCAGTCATTGTGTTCACCTGAAGTCATTGTTTATCAGCAGTCATTGTGTTCACCAGCAGTGATTGTGTTCACCTGTAGTCATTGTTTATCAGCAGTCATTGTGTTCACCAGCAGTGATTGTGTTCACCTGAAGTCATTGTTTATCAGCAGTCATTGTGTTCACCAGCAGTGATTGTGTTCACCTGTAGTCATTGTTTATCAGCAGTCATTGTGTTCACCAGCAGTGATTGTGTTCACCTGTAGTCATTATTTATCAGCAGTCATTCTGTTCACCAGCAGTGATTGTGTTCACCTGTAGTCATTGTTTATCAGCAGTCATTGTGTTCACCAGCAGTCATTGTGCTCACCCGCAGTCATTTTGTTCAGCAGTCATTGTGTTCACCTGCAGTCATTGTGTTCACCCGCAGTCATTTTGTTCACCAGCAGTCATTGTGTTCACCTGCAGTCATTGTCTTCGCCTGCAGTCATTGTGTTCATCTGTAGTCATGTGTTGAAGATATTGGCCTTACCTGCTGTGTTTAAATTATAACTATATATAATGAACACTTAGCTGATAAATGACAGCAAATCGTCTACACAGCCGCCCCTGCAGACGAGGTCTAGAAGCTGTCGAAACCATCACAACATTGGGCTGTCAAGAGATACAATTTGTAAGTATAAATTACCCCTACGGGGTTATGTCAGCATATTTCATTCGATGATGGCTGACGAAATACCTACTTGTTTGGACTCAAAAGTCCACACCTTACTGCCGATTATAGGTTGATTACAAACTCCTTGTGACTCAAGAATTGCGCAATCCCCCGATCTACAAGAAATTCGTAACATACCTTGCTCTTTGTAACGTGAGCTATGGTGTTCTCAACACCTTCGACAGGTATCGGTGACTTGATAGAAGCTGAAGTGTCCTTGGATGTCCACGTCTTCCATTGTCTAGGAAACGCACACTGGTACACTATGTTCCACAAGATTTGTCTTTATTGTTCACAATGTATCACAAGAGAAGCTGATCACACTTCTCTTAAGTGTTTATTGTAGTTTATGAGACACTTTGTTCACACTAACGCACAGATCAGTGTTCTTTGCTAGTTATCCTGGCGTCAGTGTCACTCGTAGTAGAGTCAAAGTTAGTCTGGCCACGCCACACCGCCCCAAGCCGTCACTGCCCTAGCACACAAAAAAAAAAAACGCTGACCTAGTACCTTGCATCCTTGTCACCTCCTCGATGAAGCAAAGCAGAATGTTTGTTTCTTGCTGTCTTAAGCATAGACAACAATGTGCACTATCTTTACTATGGTAATAAAGTGGGAGCAGGATTTTCCTTAATTGTCCTGCTAAGTAAGAGATGTACTGTCTCTTATAAAAATACACTTTGCAACACCGCTGCAAGGAGCAGAGGTCACTTGACTACGTGGCATAGCATCTGTGATCAATTACTCACTGTAGCAGTAAACAAGATGCTCGCCCCTTCTGAGAGGGCTTGGCCCCTCAGGGCTGAAAGGGCTGAAAGGGCTGAAGGGGGCTGATACCCCCCTCCTGGAGAAAATTTCTCCACATCATGTTCACGTGCAGTCATTGTGTTCACCCGCAGTCATTTTGTTCACCAGCAGTCATTGTGTTCACCTGCAGTCATTGTCTTCGCCTGCAGTCATTGCGTTCATCTGTAGTCATGTTCACCTGCAGTCATATTCACCTGTAGTCATGTTCAGCTGCAGTCATATTCACCTGTAGTCATGTTCAGCTGCAGTCATATTCACCTGTAGTCATGTTCACCTGCAATCATATTCACCTGTAGTCATGTTCAGCTGCAGTCATATTCACCTGTAGTCATGTTCAGCTGCAGTCATATTCACCTGCAGTCATGTTCAGCTGCAGTCATATCCACCTGCAGTCATGTTCAGCTGCAGTCAGTAGTTCAGCTGCGGCCAACAATCTGAGTGCTGCAGCACGGCCTCCCCTCCCTGCGTGTATAAGATAGCGTGCAGTCTCTTTCTGATACAAGTGCTTCTCTACGGTAGGTGGTGGTTGTGCTTGTAGGCGATAGTGTCTGGTACTTGTGACGGTGATGACAGGTTACGGTGATGATAGGTTGTGACGATGATAGGTTGTTACGGTGGTGGTGGGTTGCGATAGTGGTAGGTTGCGGCGGTGATGGTCATTTGCTGATACTGGTTTTGACTTTGGCATTACTGGCCCTTCTATTGATGGTGTTACTGGCCTTTGTAATGATGGTATTACTGGCCATTCTAATGATGGTATTACTGGCCCTTCTAATGATGGTATTACTCTCCCTTCTATTGATGGTACTATTGGCCCTTCTAATTATGGTACTACTGGCCCTTCTAATGATGGTATTACTGGTCCTTGTAATGATGGTATTACTGGCTCTCCTATTGATGGTATTACTGGCTCCTCTATTGATCGAATTACTGGCCCTTCTAATGATGGTATTACTGTGAGGTCGTGAAATTGATTTATACTGCTTGTCAGGATGGAAGTAATGAAATGTAGCTGTAAAGGTGCTAGTGATGGTGGAAGATGTGGTGATGGTGGAAGATGTGGTGATGGTGGAAGATGTGGTGATGGTGGAAGATGTGGTGATGGTGGAAGATGTGGTGATGGTGGAAGATGTGGTGATGGTAGAAATAGTAATGTTTGTAATGGTTGTGTTGATAGAAGTAGATGGTGCTAGGGTTGATGTTTTTTTTGTTTCCAAATATTTACTTAGATTAGAAAATACAGTATAAAGTAGTGTTGTAGAGTTACAGGCAGGAGTGTTGTAGAGTTACAGGCAGGAGTGTTGTAGAGTTACAGGCAGGAGTGTTGTAGAGTTACAGGCAGGAGTGTTGTAGAGTTACAGGCAGGAGTGTTGTAGAGTTACAGGCAGGAGTGTTGTAGAGTTACAGGCAGGAGTGTTGTAGAGTTACAGGCAGGAGTGTTGTAGAGTTACAGGCAGGAGTGTTGTAGACTTACAGGCAAGAGTGTTGTAGAGTTACAGGCAGGAGTGTTGTAGAGTTACAGGCAGGAGTGTTGTAGAGTTACAGGCAGGAGTGTTGTAGAGTTACAGGCAGGAGTGTTGTAGAGTTACAGGCAGGAGTGTTGTAGAGTTACAGGCAGGAGTGTTGTAGAGTTACAGGCAGGAGTGTTGTAGAGTTACAGGCAGGAGTGTTGTAGAGCTACAGGCAGGAGTGTTGTAGAGTTACAGGCAGGAGTGTTGTAGAGTTACAGGCAGGAGTGTTGTAGAGTTACAGGCAGGAGTGTTGTAGAGTTACAGGCAGGAGTGTTGTAGAGTTACAGGCAGGAGTGTTGTAGAGTTACAGGCAGGAGTGTTGTAGAGTTACAGGCAGGAGTGTTGCAGAGTTACAGGCAGGAGTGCTGTAAGGTGGAGTTACAGGCAGGAGTGTTCTAAGGTGGAGTTACAGGCAGGAGTGTTGTAGAGTTACAGGCAGGAGTGTTGCAGAGTTACAGGCAGGAGTGCTGTAAGGTGGAGTTACAGGCAGGAGTGTTGTAGAGTTACAGGCAGGAGAGTTGTAGAGTTACAGGCAGGAGTGTTGTAGAGTTACAGGCAGGAGTGTTCTAAGGTGGAGTTACAGGCAGGAGTGTTGTAGAGTTACAGGCAGGAGTGTTCTAAGGTGGAGTTACAGGCAGGAGTGTTGTAGAGTTACAGGCAGGAGTGTTGTAAGGTGGAGATACAGGCAGGAGTGTTGTAGAGTTACAGGCAGGAGTGTTGTAAGGTGGAGATACAGGCAGGAGTGTTCTAGAGATACAGGCAGGAGTATTGTAAGGTGGAGATACAGGCAGGAGTGTTGTAGAGTTACAGGCAGGAGTGTTCTAAGGTGGAGTTACAGGCAGGAGTGTTGTAGAGTTACAGGCGGGAGTGTTGTAAGGTGGAGATACAGGCAGGAGTGTTGTAGAGTTACAGGCAGGAGTATTGTAAGGTGGAGATACAGGTAGGAGTGTTGTAAGGTGGAGATACAGGCAGGAGTGTTGTAGAATTACAGGCAGGAGTGTTGTAAGGTGGAGATACAGGCAGGAGTGTTGTAGAGTTACAGGCAGGAGTGTTGTCGAGTTACAGGCAGGAGTGTTGTAAGGTGGAGTCACAGGAAGGAGTGTTGTAGAGTTACAGGCAGGAGTGTTGTAAGGTGGAGATACAGGCAGGAGTGTTGTAGAGTTACAGGCAGGAGTGTTGTAAGGTGGAGATACAGGCAGGAGTGTTGTAGAGTTACAGGCAGGAGTGTTGTAAGGTGGAGATACAGCAGGAGTGTTGTAGAGTTACAGGCAGGAGTATTGTAAGGTGGAGATACAGGCAGGAGTGTTGTAGAGTTACAGGCAGGAGTGTTGTCGAGTTACAGGCAGGAGTGTTGTAAGGTGGAGTCACAGGAAGGAGTGTTGTAGAGTTACAGGCAGGAGTGTTGTATGGTGGAGTTATAGGCAGGAGTGTTGTAAGGTGGAGTTATAGGCAGGAGTGTTGTATGGTGGAGTTACAGGCAGGAGTGTTGTAAGGTGGAGTTATAGGCAGGAGTGTTGTATGGTGGAGCTACAGGCAGGAGTGTTGTAAGGTGGAGCTACAGGCAGGAGTGTTGTATGGTGGAGTTACAGGCAGGAGTGTTGTAAGGTGGAGTTATAGGCAGGAGTGTTGTAAGGTGGAGTTACAGGCAGGAATGTTGTAGAGTTACAGGCAGGAGTGTTGTAAGGTGGAGATACAGGCAGGAGTGTTGTAGAGTTACAGGCAGGAGTGTTGTAAGGTGGAGATACAGCAGGAGTGTTGTAGAGTTACAGGCAGGAGTATTGTAAGGTGGAGATACAGGCAGGAGTGTTGTAGAGTTACAGGCAGGAGTGTTGTCGAGTTACAGGCAGGAGTGTTGTAAGGTGGAGTCACAGGAAGGAGTGTTGTAGAGTTACAGGCAGGAGTGTTGTAAGGTGGAGATACAGGCAGGAGTGTTGTAGAGTTACAGGCAGGAGTGTTGTAAGGTGGAGATACAGCAGGAGTGTTGTAGAGTTACAGGCAGGAGTATTGTAAGGTGGAGATACAGGCAGGAGTGTTGTAGAGTTACAGGCAGGAGTGTTGTCGAGTTACAGGCAGGAGTGTTGTAAGGTGGAGTCACAGGAAGGAGTGTTGTAGAGTTACAGGCAGGAGTGTTGTATGGTGGAGTTATAGGCAGGAGTGTTGTAAGGTGGAGTTATAGGCAGGAGTGTTGTATGGTGGAGTTACAGGCAGGAGTGTTGTAAGGTGGAGTTATAGGCAGGAGTGTTGTATGGTGGAGCTACAGGCAGGAGTGTTGTAAGGTGGAGCTACAGGCAGGAGTGTTGTATGGTGGAGTTACAGGCAGGAGTGTTGTAAGGTGGAGTTATAGGCAGGAGTGTTGTAAGGTGGAGTCACAGGCAGGAGTGTTGTAGAGTTACAGGCAGGA
The DNA here is from genome assembly GCF_038502225.1 of Cherax quadricarinatus. Classification (NCBI taxonomy): domain Eukaryota; kingdom Metazoa; phylum Arthropoda; class Malacostraca; order Decapoda; family Parastacidae; genus Cherax; species Cherax quadricarinatus. The sequence continues at coordinate 8,098 of NW_027197074.1, read as the reverse complement.
GTGTTGTAAGGTGGAGATACAGCAGGAGTGTTGTAGAGTTACAGGCAGGAGTATTGTAAGGTGGAGATACAGGCAGGAGTGTTGTAGAGTTACAGGCAGGAGTGTTGTCGAGTTACAGGCAGGAGTGTTGTAAGGTGGAGTCACAGGAAGGAGTGTTGTAGAGTTACAGGCAGGAGTGTTGTATGGTGGAGTTATAGGCAGGAGTGTTGTAAGGTGGAGTTATAGGCAGGAGTGTTGTATGGTGGAGTTACAGGCAGGAGTGTTGTAAGGTGGAGTTATAGGCAGGAGTGTTGTATGGTGGAGCTACAGGCAGGAGTGTTGTAAGGTGGAGCTACAGGCAGGAGTGTTGTATGGTGGAGTTACAGGCAGGAGTGTTGTAAGGTGGAGTTATAGGCAGGAGTGTTGTAAGGTGGAGTTACAGGCAGGAATGTTGTAAGGTGGAATTACAGGCCGGAGTGTTGTAAGGTGGAGTTACAGGCAGGAGTGTTGTAAAGTGGAGTTACAGGCAGGAGTGTTGTATGGTGGAGTTACAGGCAGGAGTGTTGTAAGGTGGAGTTACAGGCAGGAGTGTTGTAAGGTGGAGTTACAGGCAGGAGTGTTGTAAGGTGGAGTTACAGGCAGGAGTGTTGTAAGGTGGAGTTACAGGCAGGAGTGTTGTAAGGTGGAGTTACAGGCAGGAGTGTTGTAAGGTGGAGTTACAGGCAGGAGTGTTGTAAGGTGGAGTTACAGGCAGGAGTGTTGTAAGGTGGAGTTACAGGCAGGAGTGTTGTAAGGTGGAGTTACAGGCAGGAGTGTTGTAAGGTGGAGTTACAGGCAGGAGTGTTGTAAGGTGGAGTTACAGGCAGGAGTCCTGTAAGATGGAGTTACAGGCAGGAGTGTTGTAAGATGAAGTTACAGGCAGGAGTGTTGTAAGATGAAGTTACAGGCAGGAGTGTTGTAAGTTATAGGAGTTATAGGAAGGAGTGTTGTAAAGTAGAATTGCAGGCAGGAGTGTTGTAAGGTGTAGTTACGGGAAGGAGTGTTGTAAAGTGGAGCTACTAGCAGGGCAGTCGTAGGGATGAGTTACTTCAAGAGAGTCGTAGGGTGGAGTTACTAGCAGGAGAGTCGTAGGGTGGAGTTACTGGCATGAGAGTCGTAGGGTGGAATTACTAGCATGAGAGTCGCAGGGTGGGGAGTTACTAGCATGAGAGTCGCAGGGTGGGGAGTTACTAGCATGAGAGTCGCAGGGTGGGGAGTTACTAGCATGAGAGTCGTAGGGTGGAATTACTAGCATGGGAGTCGCAGGGTGGAGTTATTAGCAGGAGAGTTGGGTTGACGAGCAATCATTGAATGAAGAAGACTTCGTTTTTGTTCTATGGAAACAGAATATGACCTGAGGTTGTGTTCTCATCAGCTGTGAACCTATAATGTGTTACGACTGAAATTTTCAAGACTAACTTCTCTGAGACAAACTCAAAAACTTATTTCATGTAATTTCGTTTAGAGAAATCATCGTTGAGTATAATACTAAGCCAGTCTTTTGTTATCCACAATATTTTCCAATTCATGCTTTCATTTTTTTTTTTTGCCATATTTTGTTTGCTGTGGAAATTATTCAGGAATTTGAATATATTTGTCATTGCTAGGTTAAATTAACGCACATTGACCAATTATTATCGTATAACGTAATAAAAAAATGTGGCTGACATGTAGCAGCTTGGGACATTAAAAAAATTACAGCATAGTTTCTCTAGCGAAAACTAAACTTTTTTTTAGAAATGATTTCACGGTTGATTTACGCGATGAAAATTTTAGTAAATATTCCGCCTACGTTCAGCGTCTCCTAATTAGGCATCTTATCACAAATAAAGTAAATTTATACGAAATTGTCACGATAGTCAATGGAGGGGTGAGATACTAGCAGATTATGGTGGGATATTTATCACCGCTGATAGAGCTTCAATTTATATACTAGAATATTTACAATCCTTGTAATACAGATACTTTTTTTGCATCCCTCTAGAGGACAAACATAATACAGATGTAGTATACAGAGACTTTGCGAGAGATTCGACAAGTACGATCATGGTGTAATAGCGCAGAAAATGTTTGATGAAGGAATAACAGGAAATGTCCGTAGATGGTTCTATAACTTCTTAAGAAATAAAACACCAGAGTAAAGTCAGAGGCGGCTACAGAGAAAAGCTCTGTTCCACAAGGTACACTACTCGCTCCAATCCTGTTTCTCATCCTCATATCTGACATAGAGATGTAAGCCACAACACCGTGTCATCGTTTGCGGATAACACTCGAATTTGCATGGCAGTGTCATCCATCGAAGACACTGCAAGTCTCCAAGTGAACATCAACCAAATCTTTAAACGGGCCGCAGACAGCAATATGAAGTTCATTGAAGACAAATTTCACTTACTCCGCTATGGAAAATTCTAGGAAATTAAAACTGTATCGGAGTATAAAACAAATTCTAATGTCACAATAGAGCGAAAAACTATTGTGATGGCCCTAGGAGTCATAATGTCAGAGAATCTCACTTTCAAAGTTCACAACAATGTATTTAACATATCTGCTAGGAAAATGATAAGAGGGATAATGAGAACCTTCAAAACTATGGATGCCAAGCCCATGATGATTTTCTTAAATCGTTTGTTCTCTTTAGGCTGAAATGTTTCTGTACACTAAGGGCCCCTTTCAAGGCAGGAGAAATTGCAGATCTGGAGAATATAAAGAGAACTTTCAAGCACGTATAAGAACGATGAAGCCCCTAAACTACTGGGAACGGTTGAAGCCCCTTAACTTGTACTCCCTGGAACGCAGACGAGAAAGATATATGATAACATACACTTGGAAAATCCTAGAGGAACTAGTCCTAAATCTGCACACGAAAATCACTCCCTATGAAAGCAAAAGACTTGGCAGGAAATGCAACATCCTCCCCAGTGAAAAGCAGGGGCGCCACAAGTACGCTAAGAGACAACACAGTAAGTGTCAGGGGACCAAAACTATTCAACTGCTTCCCAGCAAACATAAGGGAGATTACCAATAGATCCTTGGCTGTCTTCAAGAAGGAGCTATACAGGCTCCTAAAGTCAGTACCTGACCAGCCGGGCTGTGGCTCGTACGTCGGTCCCTCTTCAAGACGGGGGAGGGTTCTCATTGCAGTGGTGAAGAGGCTCTTCGTCTGAAGAATTGGACCCTTCGGTCTTCTTCCTCGGATCGTACCTAATTACCCCCAAATCCTCGCCTTCCCTGTCCCATCCTCCCCATCCCTCCTCCTCTCCCCATTCCTTCCCTTTCCCTTTCCTGTTTTCAGCCTTTGGGGTTCTTCCCTTAGGCATTCTAATTCCTAGGGTGGGGGAAGGCACTGTGGTCCATCCCATTCTGTTGAAGTCTTTGCTGATAGTGTAATTTGCTGTGGAATCTGGATCATCTGGAGATCCTGATCCCTCTCTAGTCTACCAGGGAGAGGCTTCAGGTGTCTTTCAGGTGATGGGTTATCCCTGGAGGTTACCTGTCGTATTCCAGAAAGTGGTGGGCGAAGGAGGTATGCTTTGTGGGACGTTTCCGATTGCCCTCTCTTTTGTTTGCTAAGGTGGCTCGGTAAATGTGAAGATGCTATCCTGGATTGCTGGTATACTGGCGGGTTCCATGCTGCATCTGCTCTACCAGCTGCGCTGAGGTTCTCTTTGGCAAGGAAGGGGGGACTTATAGTCCTTTTTCCTTAGGAGCTACCCCTCCATGGGCCCCCTTATTTTTTTTCCTTAAAAACAACAAGAAAAGAGAGACCTAATCATGGAGTCCCAAATCCATGAAACCGCTCCTCTTGGGCCCCATTTTTGTAGCAGCACCCTCTTGCGACCCTGCCTTGTTACCGGACCATCTTTCAGACTTTTCTAATGCCCCATATCTTCGGCAGGTGACATTTTGTCGCACGCTCCTGGTACTGGGGTTCAGCATGACTCATTTCGCACATCCGACCTCTGCATGTCTTTGACCATGGATCTGGCTTCTCCCCATACAATAAGACGGTTTTCCGATCATTCGCCTGCCTCATAACGGACCACCTCCGGTCCTTCATCTAAACGACAACGACCTTTCTCTGATGACACTGCTTTGAATATCTCTCATTCCCTGTACATACTATGCATCATAGGAAGTTTTTCAAAGCCAACATCTTCCTAAGATTTTCTTTCTGATTATAGTATCAGCAAGGCGCTCCTGCGTCAGGTTGGTCAAAATATTACATTTCATGCTCTCAAAAGCGGTACAAGCATCGTCACGGTACAAAATGCTAGCCAAGCTCACGATCTTTCTCTCCTTACCTTCATAGATGCTATTCCTGTAGCAATTAAAAAACTCCATTCTCTCAATTCTTGTAGTGTTACCGACATTCTACCTCATACCATTGCTCAGCATAATTTCCAGATATGTGGTGATGACATTCTGGAACAGCTTGAGCTCCAAGACCTCAAAGTAGAAACACATGCACTACCTGCCTTCGGACGGAAATACTACCCCTGCAATGTAGCTCACTTATCTTTCGAGTGCCATAAGCTTCCATCCAGGTTTATATCGAAGGACACTGTTTATACGTCTGTAAGTTGATTCCCACACCACACCAGTATAGAAATCGCTGGCGTTTTGGCCATCCAGCGAAATATTACAGGTCCATGGTGGAATGTTCAGTCTGTGGTGCCAACCATCTTAGCAATACGTCTTGTAGTCTACCTCCCTCTTGCCTTAATTGTAATGAAGCTCGCCCATCTTATCGTCGTTGCCAAGTTTACTTAAATGAACGAGAAATTCGGTATCTCAGAGAGATGGCTTTACTTATGCCATGGCAGTCTCTCATCTATGCCTCCAGGAAAGACTTCCCAGTATTCATTAGTCTTAGTTACTAAGAGGCTCCCAACCTCTGGGGTCACAACTCTTTCAGTCTCCTCTGTGGTAACATCTTCCACAGTCACCTCTGTATTTAACTCTTTTGCACTCCTAGACTCAGAGGCCCCTACCTTGGCACCACATACTGCTCTTAAATCTTCATCTTCTCACTTGCAAGTTTCTCTGTCTACAAGACCTCGCACAACAGCTCCTTCCCTTCGCCTCTCTACTTCTCGAAAGTCCAAGCAATCCACAAAGTGTAAATCTCCTTAAACATCTCCTTCACTGATCCTACCTCCGGAAATTTTTAATTTTCTGTCTCTGTATCTGTTTTTTTTTACCTCTTACTAGCTCTGTTACGAGTATGGAGGTTCATCCTCCCACTCGTACAGTCCCTCACTCTCCTGTTCCAACCCAAGTTTCTCCCTCTTCTGACCCCTGTTCTCTGTACAGTTTCTAGACATTTCCCTTTCCTTTGTCAATTCATTCAATCATGTTATTGAGAAACATCTAAACTCTTATTTGGTGAACATGAAATTGACTCACGTGAAGGTGTGCAATGGGGAAGACATCTCCCACCCCTCTTCTCTTTATGGTCATCAAGGAAGTCGCAATATTCAGTAGACTCATTATCTGGTTCTTGGATAATGGTACCCTGGGTGGCACCACAGTATATCTTCTAGAGCAGGAGTGGGCTACCTTTTCAAGTGTGAGTGCCAAAGTTGGCCATATCTTTTATACAAAATCTCTGGAAACATATGGGGACTATTTCCATGCTTTTCTTGGAACGGATATGTGATAAATGTCGCATTTTTTTCCGAGATGAGACCAGAGGTTAACGTGCCAGAAAGAAGTCGTTGGCGTGCCAGGTTTGGCACGCGTGCTAAGGGTTGCCCACCCCTGTCCTAGAGGATATATGAACAATAAAAGACTTTGAGAGAGCCTGATCCTGTCTTTAAACCCCGACATATCACTGAGGATATTAGTGCTGCCTTTTCAAGAGCACGAGCCATTGAACCAGCCAATAGCACTCTTCTTGGCCCACCTCTCGGGTCCAATGTTTTGATCAGATTTTAGAAAATAAATCTCAGATCTTGGAATGTTGGAAGGCAGAATGAAAGACACAATTGCACATGCCTTCTACCCACTCACCAAATGCTTGTTCCTACCCATACTCACCTACTTCTTGAGATATTCCCATGCCTTCGACAGTTCAAACTCAAGTATGTGACCCCCTTCTAAAGTCCACTCCAGAGAGAGTACTGAATCTTTTCCTTGAAGATTGACAGTGGATGCAAGCATCACTCACAGTATAACCTGGGGGCTGGGAGTACATAAATCCTCCCAAGTTTCCCTCTCAGCTTTCTTATCTTCCTCCATAGCATTGAACAAGCAAATAAATCAAATTCTTTTGGACTACCTTGGTGATTTAGCAGGAATACAGGATTCAAGCTGCACCAGTTCCATGGCCAACTTGAAATCTCTAACTGTTCCGGTGCCAAAACCCAGTGCAGGACTGGCCAACAAACAATCCAGATGAGATGGCCCTCTTGTTGAAAACAAGAGAGACTGCCTATCCCCAAGCTGTGAGTGCAACTCTCTCTTGGGACTTCCTCCCAATTTGGCACACTCCTCGACCAACATACCCATTGTTTTGCAGTTGGTCTCCATCTCTGTGACCCAATTCACACAGAATATATACAATGCGCAAAGCAAGCTTTTACTCATGTGCAAGTTATTTTTCTACCACATATATTACTACTACTACAACTAGCATTACACCTCATTCTGAGCCTATATATATACCCTCTGTGTCTATGTATGTAACGTTTTGATAAAGCTTCTGGAGAGCAAAACGTTGCCGCAATAAAATGTCACATTAGTGGCATTTGTGTCCTTTTACTTAACAATCTCTTCGGACTTCTTGGCGCGGTAAAGAGGCTCTTGGTTTGAGGAATTAGACCTTTTGGTATTCTTTTCCAGGCCGAACCTAATTACCCCCAATCTCCCCTTCCCTATCCCATCCTCCCCATCTCCCCTTTTCCCTATAGACCCCCCCTCCCAACCCTCCCTTTTTCCCATTCCATTTGTAGCCTCTGGGGTCCTTCCCTCTGGCATTACAGTTTCTAGGTAAGAGGAAGTGTGCTGGGGTTCAGTCCACTCTGTGGGGTCCCTCGGGAGTAATGTAGATTGCTGTGGAATTTGAATCATCTGGAGGTACTCTGCTCCCCTCCCGGATTTCAAGGAGGGAGGGCAGGGTGTCCTGCAGGTGACGGGTGTATCTCCACAAACTGCCTGTCGGTTCTGGGAGGTGGCAGCCGAGGGAGGTATGCTCTGTGGCGGGTGTCCGACCTTCTCTTTTGTCTGCCGAGATGGCTCAGTGAATGTGAGATTGCTATCCTGGAGTGCTGGTTTACTGGTGCGAAGGGTAGAGTATGGCTGCATCTGCACTGCTGGCAGTTTCGAGGTCCTTTTGGGTGAAGGGAGGAACTTACAGCCTTTCCATGCCTTATAGTATCTGTCCCTCAGCTGTCCCTTTCTTATTTTCTTTCCTTCTTTCTTATTTTTTTCTTAAAATAATAATAAGAAAGAAGTGCTACCAACATGGAGTCTTCGATCAATGATCCCCCTCATCCTCTCAGGCCTTTTTATTACTGCATCCTTTTGACCCTGCTTCATTATTGGACCATTCTGCAGACTTTTCCCATACCACTGTACCTTCTGCTGAAACTCACCCTTCTTTGTCCCGCCGAAGTCAGGTCTATCTTGATGAATGTGAAATCCGTTGTCCTGAGGACAGTGAAGGCCTTGCTTATGCTATACCTGTCTCTCAGGTCAACCTTTATGGGAATCTTCCTCGTGTTCCTTATTGTCAAGTAGCTAGGAGATCTCCAACCTTGGCGTCCCCCCGTCTACCAACTCCTCTTGTGCCATGTCTTTTGGGGTCACCCCTGTCTCTGATTCTTTTGCGGTTTTACTCTCTGAAGCCCCCACCCCCACATCGCTTCCTACTTCTACTTCTTCATCTCTCTCCCTAATTTCTTAGTCTGTGAGACCTTGCACGCCTGCACCCTCTTCGTGCCTATCACCTGAGAAGTTGAACCTGCCTCATAAGCCCAAGTCTCTTCGCATTCCTCTGGTATTACAATTCCCCAACAGTTCCTCTTTTCGGCCTTGGTGCCTAGTTCTCACCCCCCTTTCTAACTCTCACACGAAGATG
>NW_027197073.1:27500-65000 GCF_038502225.1 Cherax quadricarinatus | reverse complement strand
TTACTACTGACACAACACTCGGTTAAATCCATACACAGTTTCAAGGATAGGAATAACTGGGTTCTAGAGGCTGTGAGCTCCCGCCAGTTAAAAAGACAGGAGCTATGACTCAACTCTAGTAGATACAAATAGGTAAATACTCGCTTCTTCTTTGTCTGCTGAGGTTTTCCCAGAGAGAGGGAACAGAGACACTGTGTGAACCACTAACAACAATCTTCAACACATCTATCGAAACAGGGCGACTACCTGAGGTGTGGAAGACAGCAAATGTTGTCCTAACTTCTAAGAAACTGGACAGACAGACATCATTGAACTACAGACAAGTGTTACTGACATGTATGCAAAGTCATGGAGAAGATTATCAGGAGAGGAGTGGTGGAGCACCTAGAAAGAAACGGACTCACAAAAGACATCCAACACACCTTCAGGGAATGGAAATCCTGCATCACAAACCTACTAGAGTTGTATGACAAGGTGAAATAAGTAAGAGAGGAAAGAGAGTGATTGGGTAGACTGCATTTTCTTGGACTGCAAGAAGGCTTACGACACAGTAACAGAGAAGAGATTGGTTGGAAAACTACAGGAAGAGGCAGGGATAGTACTGCAGTGGATCAGGGAATACCTTACAGGAAATTACGATGGTACGAAGGTGATGGTACGAGATGAAGTGTCAGAGTGGGTACATGTGTCGAGTGGGGTTCCACAAGGGTCAGTTCTAGGTCCGGTGCTGTTTCCTGTATATGTTTAGGACATGACAGAAGGAATAGATTCAGAGATGTCCTTATTTGCAGACAATGTGAGGCTAATAATATAAATACAAGCACAGGAGGATCAGGTAGGACTACAAAGGGATCTGAACAGGCTCCAAGCCTGGTCCAGCAACTGGTTTCTGGAGTTTAACCCCACCAAGTGCAAAGTTATGAAGCTTGGGGGAAGGGCAAAGAAGACTACAGACAGAGTACAGCCTAAGGGATCAAATACTGCAAAACTCACTCAAGGAAAAGGATATTGGGGTGAGTATAACACCGAACACATTTCCTGAGGCGCACATCAATCAGATAACTGCTGTAGCATATGGGAGCCTGGCAAACCTGAGAATAGCATTCCGATACCTCAGTAAGGAATCGTTCAAGACTTTGTACATCATGTACGTCAGGCCCATACTGGAGTATTCAGCACCAGTTTGGAACCCACACTTGGACAAGCACGTCAAGAAAATAGAGACAGTGCAAAAATTTACAGCAAGACTAGTCCTAGAGTTAAGGCCTATGTTTTACGAGGAGAAATTAAGGGAACTCAACATGACAACATTGGAGGACAGGAGAGACATAATAACAACATATAAAATACTGAGAGAAATTATCAAGGTAGACAGGGCTAGAATGAGTCAGAGATGGGACACAGCAACAAGGGGACGCAGCAACAAGGGGACACAGCAACAAGGGGACACAGCAACAAGGGGACACAGCAACAAGGGGACACAGCAACAAGGGGACGCAGCAACAAGGGGACACAGCAACAAGGGGACACAGCAACAAGGGGACACAGCAACAAGGGGACGCAGCAACAAGGGGACGCAGCAACAAGGGGACACAGCAACAAGGGGACGCAGCAACAAGGGGACACAGCAACAAGGAGACGCAGCAACAAGGGGACGCAGCAACAAGGGGATACAACAACAAGGGGACGCAGCAACAAGGAGACGCAGCAACAAGGGGACGCAGCAACAAGGGGATACAACAACAAGGGGACACAGCAACAAGGGGACACAGCAACAAGGGGACGCAACAACAAGGGGACGCAGCAACAAGGGGACACAGCAACAAGGGGACGCAGCAACAAGGGGACACAGCAACAAGGGGACATAACAACAAGGGGACACAGCAACAAGGGGACACAGCAACAAGGGGACGCAGCAACAAGGGGACGCAGCAACAAGGGGACACAGCAACAAGGGGACGCAGCAACAAGGGGACACAGCAACAAGGAGACGCAGCAACAAGGGGACGCAGCAACAAGGGGACACAACAACAAGGGGACACAGCAACAAGGAGACGCAGCAACAAGGGGACGCAGCAACAAGGGGACACAGCAACAAGGGGACACAGCAACAAGGGGACACAGCAACAAGGGGACACAGCAACAAGGGGACACAGCAACAAGGGGACACAGCAACAAGGGGACACAACAAAAAGGGGACACAGCAACAAGGGGACACAGCAACAAGGGGACACAGCAACAAGGGGACATAACAACAAAGGGACACAACAACAAGGGGACACAGCAACAAGGGGACACAACAAAAAGGGGACACAGCAACAAGGGGACACAACAACAAGGGGACACAACAACAAGGGGACACAGCAACAAGGGGACACAGCAACAAGGGGACACAACAACAAGGTGACGCAGCAACAAGGGGACACAGCAACAAGGGGACACAACAACAAGGGGACACAACAAAAAGGGGACACAGCAACAAGGGGACATAACAACAAGGGGACACAACAAAAAGGGGACACAGCAACAAGGGGACACAACAAAAAGGGGACACAGCAACAAGGGGACACAACAACAAGGGGACACAACAAAAAGGGGACACAACAACAAAGGGACACAACAACAAGGGGACACAACAACAAGGGGACACAGCAACAAGGGGACACAACAAGGGGACACAGCAACAAGGGGACATAACAACAAGGGGACATAACAACAAGGGGACACAGCAACAAGGGGACACAACAACAAGGGGACACAGCAACAAGGGGACACAACAAGGGGACACAGCAACAAAGGGACACAACAACAAGGGGACACAACAACAAGGGGACACAGCAACAAAGGGACACAACAACAAGGGGACACAGCAACAAGGGGACACAGCAACAAGGGGACACAGCAACAAGGGGACACAGCAACAAGGGGACACAGCAACAAGGGGACACAGCAAAAGGGGACATAACAACAAGGGGACACAACAACAAGGGGACACAGCAACAAGGGGACACAGCAACAAGGGGACACAGCAACAAGGGGACACAGAAACAAGGGAACACAACAACAAGGGGACACAGCAACATGGGGACACAGCAAAAGGGGACACAACAACAAGGGGACACAGGAACAAGGGGACGCAGCAACAAGGGGACACAGCAACAAGGGGACACAGCAACAAGGGGACACAGCAACATGGGGACACAGCAACAAGGGGACACAACAACAAGGGGACACAGGAACAAGGGGACGCAGCAACAAGGGGACACAGCAACAAGGGGGACACAGCAACAAGGGGACACAACAAAAAGGGGACACAGCAACATGGGGACACAGCAACAAGGGGAAACAACAACAAGGGGACACAGCAACAAGGGGACACAACAACAAGGGGACACAGCAACAAGGGGACACAACAACAAGGGGACACAACAAGGGGACACAGCAACAAGGGCACACAACCGGAAGTTGAAAACTCAGATGAGTCGTAGGGATGTTAGAAAGTATTGGGTCAGCCTTAGAGTTGTCAGGACAGAATGTGGAGGCTGCAAATGGATTACACAGATCGAAGAATTGGTCAGATAAGTGGCTGCTTGAGTTCAACCCCAGTAAATGGTAGTATCTCTCTGGATGGTTGTACCTCCCTGGATGGTAGTTCCTCCCAGGATGGTAGTACCTCCCTGGCTGGTAGTACCGCCCTGGATGGTAGTGCCTCTATGAATGGTAGTACCTCTATGGATGGTAGTACCTCTATGGATGGTAGTACTTCTATGGATGGTAGTACCTCTATGGATGGTAGTACCTCCATGGATGGTAGTACCTCCCTGGATGGTAGTACCTCTGTGGATGGCAGTACCTCCCTGGATGGTAGCACCTCCCTGGATGGTAGTACCTCTATGGATGGTAGTACCTCCCATGATGGTTGTACCTCCCTGGATGGTAGTACCTCCCTGGATGGTAGTACCTCTATGGATGGTAGTACCTCCCATGATGGTTGTATCTCCCTGGATGGTAGTACCTCCCTGGATGGTAGTACCTCCCTGGATGGTAGTACCTCCCTGGATGGTAGTACCTCTGTGGATGGTAGTACCTCCCTGGATGGTAGTACCTCCCTGGATGGTAGTACCTCTACGGATGGTAGTACCTCCCATAATGGTTGTACCTCCCTGGATGGTAGTACCTCTATGGATGGTAGTACCTCCCTGGATGGTAGTACCTCTATGGATGGTAGTACCTCCCTGGATGGTAGTACCTCCCTGGATGGTAGTACCTCTATGGATGGTAGTACCTCTATGGATGGTAGTACCTCTATGGATGGTAGTACCTCTATGGATGGTAGTACCTCTATGGATGGTAGTACCTCCCTGGATGGTAGTACCTCCCTGGATGGTAGTACCTCCCTGGATGGTAGTACCTCCCTGGATGGTAGTACCTCCCTGGATGGTAGTACCTCCCTGGATGGTAGTACCTCTATGGATGGTAGTACCTCCCTGGATGGTAGTACCTCCCTGGATGGTAGTACCTCCCTGGATGGTAGTACCTCTATGGATTGTAGTACCTCCCATGATGGTTGTACCTCCCTGGATGGTAGTACCTCCCTGGATGGTAGTACCTCTATGGATGGTAGTACCTCCCTGGATGGTAGTACCTCCCTGGATGGTAGTACCTCTACGGATGGTAGTACCTCCCATAATGGTTGTACCTCCCTGGATGGTAGTACCTCTATGGATGGTAGTACCTCCCTGGATGGTAGTACCTCTTTGGATGGTAGTACCTCCCTGGATGGTAGTACCTCCCTGGATGGTAGTACCTCTATGAATGGTAGTACATCTATGGATGGTAGTACCTCTATGGATGGTAGTACCTCTATGGATGGTAGTACCTCTATGGATGGTAGTACCTCCCTGGATGGTAGTACCTCCCTGGATGGTAGTACCTCCCTGGATGGTAGTACCTCCCTGGATGGTAGTACCTCCCTGGATGGTAGTACCTCCCTGGATGGTAGTACCTCTATGGATGGTAGTACCTCCCTGGATGGTAGTACCTCCCTGGATGGTAGTACCTCCCTGGATGGTAGTACCTCTATGGATTGTAGTACCTCCCATGATGGTTGTACCTCCCTGGATGGTAGTACCTCCCTGGATGGTAGTACCTCTATGGATGGTAGTACCTCCCTGGATGGTAGTACCTCCCTGGATGGTAGTACCTCCCTGGATGGTAGTACCTCTATGGATGGTAGTACCTCACTGGATGGTAGTACCTCCCTGGATGGTAGTACCTCCCTGGATGGTAGTACCTCCCTGGATGGTAGTACCTCCCTGGATGGTAGTACCTCTATGGATGGTAGTACCTCCCATGATGGTAGTACCTCCCTGGATGGTAGTACCTCCCTGGATGGTAGTACCTCTATGGATGGTAGTACCTCCCATGATGGTTGTACCTCCCTGGATGGTAGTACCTCTATGGATGGTAGTACCTCCCATGATGGTAGTACCTCCCTGGATGGTAGTACCTCTATGGATGGTAGTACCTCCCATGATGGTAGTACCTCCCTGGATGGTAGTACCTCCCATGATGGTAGTACCTCCCTGGATGGTAGTACCTCTATGGATGGTAGTACCTCCCTGGATGGTAGTACCTCCCTGGATGGTAGTACCTCTATGGATGGTAGTACCTCCCATGATGGTTGTACCTCCCTGGATGGTAGTACCTCTATGGATGGTAGTACCTCCCATGATGGTAGTACCTCTATGGATGGTAGTACCTCCCATGATGGTAGTACCTCCCTGGATGGCAGTACCTCTATGGATGGTAGTACCTCCCATGATGGTAGTACCTCCCTGGATGGTAGTACCTCTATGGATGGTAGTACCTCCCTGGATGGTAGTACCTCCCTGTATGGTAGTACCTCTATGGATGGTAGTACCTTTAAGGATGGTAGTACCTCCCTGGATGGTAGTACCTCCCTGGATGGTAGTACCTCCCTGGATGGTAGTACCTCCCTGGATGGTAGTACCTCTATGGATGGTAGTACCTCCCTGGATGGTAGTACCTCCCTGGATGGTAGTACCTCTATGGATGGTAGTACCTTTATGGATGGTAGTACCTCTATGGATGGTAGTACCTCCCATGATGGTAGTACCTCCCTGGATGGTAGTACCTCTATGGATGGTAGTACCTCCCTGGATTGTTGAACCTCTATGGATGGTAGTACCTCTATGGATGGTAGTACATCCCTGGATGGTAGTACCTCCCTGGATGGTAGTACCTCTATGGATGGTAGTACCTCTATGGATGGTAGTACCTCCCTGGATGGTAGTACCTCTCTGGATGGTAGTACCTTTATGGATGGTAGTACCTCTATGGATGGTAGTACCTCCCATGATGGTAGTACCTCCCTGGATGGTAGTACCTCTATGGATGGTAGTACCTCCCTGGATGGTTGTACCTCTATGGATGGTAGTACCTCTATGGATGGTAGTACCTCCCTGGATGGTAGTACCTCCCTGGATGGTAGTACCTCTATGGATGGTAGTACCTCTATGGATGGTAGTACCTCCCTGGATGGTAGTACCTCTCTGGATGGTAGTACCTCCATGGATGGTAGTACCTCCCTGGATGGTAGTACCTCCCTGGATGGTAGTATCTCTATGGATGGTAGTACCTCCCATGATGGTTGTACCTCCCTGTATGGTAGTACCTCTATGGATGGTAGTACCTCCCTGGATGGTAGTACCTCCCTGGATGGTAGTACCTCTCTGGATGGTAGTACCTCCATGGATGGTAGTACCTCCCTGGATGGTAGTACCTCCCTGGATGGTAGTATCTCTATGGATGGTAGTACCTCCCATGATGGTTGTACCTCCCTGTATGGTAGTACCTCTATGGATGGTAGTACCTCCCATGATGGTTGTACCTCCCTGTATGGTAGTACCTCCCTGGATGGTAGTACCTCTCTGGATGGTAGTACCTCCATGGATGGTAGTACCTCCCTGGATGGTAGTACCTCCCTGGATGGTAGTATCTCTATGGATGGTAGTACCTCCCATGATGGTTGTACCTCCCTGTATGGTAGTACCTCTATGGATGGTAGTACCTCCTATGATGGTTGTACCTCCCTTGATGGCAGTACCTCTATGGATGGTAGTACCTCCCATGATGGTAGTACCTACATGGATGGTAGTACCTCTATGGATGGTAGTACCTCCCTTGATGGTAGTACCTCCCTGGATGGTAGTACCTCTATGGATGGTAGTACCTCCCTGGATGGTAGTACCTCCCTGAATGGTAGTACCTCCCTGGATCGTAGTACCTCTATGGATGGTAGTACCTCCCTGGATGGTAGTACCTCCCTGGATGGTAGTACCTCTATGGATGGTAGTACCTTTATGGATGGTAGTACCTCTATGGATGGTAGTACCTCCCATGATGGTAGTACCTCCCTGGATGGTAGTACCTCTATGGATGGTAGTACCTGCCTGGATGGTTGTACCTCTATGGATGGTAGTACCTCTATGGATGGTAGTACCTCCATGGATGGTAGTACCTCCCTGGATGGTAGTACCTCTATGGATGGTAGTACCTCTATGGATGGTAGTACCTCCCTGGATGGTAGTACCTCTCTGGATGGTAGTACCTTTATGGATGGTAGTACCTCTGTGGATGGCAGTACCTCCCTGGATGGTAGCACCTCCCTGGATGGTAGTACCTCTATGGATGGTAGTACCTCCCATGATGGTTGTACCTCCCTGGATGGTAGTACCTCTATGGATGGTAGTACCTCCCATGATGGTTGTATCTCCCTGGATGGTAGTACCTCCCTGGATGGTAGTACCTCTATGGATGGTAGTACCTCCCATGATGGTTGTATCTCCCTGGATGGTAGTACCTCCCTGGATGGTAGTACCTCCCTGGATGGTAGTACCTCCCTGGATGGTAGTACCTCTGTGGATGGTAGTACCTCTATGGATGGTAGTACCTCCCTGGATGGTAGTACCTCTTTGGATGGTAGTACCTCCCTGGATGGTAGTACCTCCCTGGATGGTAGTACCTCTATGAATGGTAGTACCTCTATGGATGGTAGTACCTCTATGGATGGTAGTACCTCCCTGGATGGTAGTACCTCTTTGGATGGTAGTACCTCCCTGGATGGTAGTACCTCCCTGGATGGTAGTACCTCTATGAATGGTAGTACCTCTATGGATGGTAGTACCTCTATGGATGGTAGTACCTCTATGGATGGTAGTACCTCTATGAATGGTAGTACCTCCCTGGATGGTAGTACCTCTTTGGATGGTAGTACCTCCCTGGATGGTAGTACCTCCCTGGATGGTAGTACCTCTATGAATGGTAGTACCTCTATGGATGGTAGTACCTCTATGGATGGTAGTACCTCTATGGATGGTAGTACCTCTATGAATGGTAGTACCTCCCTGGATGGTAGTACCTCCCTGGATGGTAGTACCTCTATGGATGGTAGTACCTCCCTGGATGGTAGTACCTCTTTGGATGGTAGTACCTCCCTGGATGGTAGTACCTCCCTGGATGGTAGTACCTCTATGAATGGTAGTACCTCTATGGATGGTAGTACCTCTATGGATGGTAGTACCTCTATGGATGGTAGTACCTCTATGAATGGTAGTACCTCCCTGGATGGTAGTACCTCCCTGGATGGTAGTACCTCCCTGGATGGTAGTACCTCCCTGGATGGTAGTACCTCCCTGGATGGTAGTACCTCTATGGATGGTAGTACCTCCCTGGATGGTAGTACCTCCCTGGATGGTAGTACCTCCCTGGATGGTAGTACCTCTATGGATTGTAGTACCTCCCATGATGGTTGTACCTCCCTGGATGGTAGTACCTCCCTGGATGGTAGTACCTCTATGGATGGTAGTACCTCCCTGGATGGTAGTACCTCCCTGGATGGTAGTACCTCCCTGGATGGTAGTACCTCTATGGATGGTAGTACCTCCCTGGATGGTAGTACCTCCCTGGATGGTAGTACCTCCCTGGATGGTAGTACCTCCCTGGATGGTAGTACCTCTATGGATGGTAGTACCTCTATGGATGGTAGTACCTCTATGGATGGTAGTACCTCCCTGGATGGTAGTACCTCCCTGGATGGTAGTACCTCTATGGATGGTAGTACCTCCCATGATGGTTGTACCTCCCTGGATGGTAGTACCTCTATGGATGGTAGTACCTCCCAAGATGGTAGTACCTCCCTGGATTGTAGTACCTCTATGGATGGTAGTACCTCCCATGATGGTAGTACCTCCCTGGATGGTAGTACCTCCCATGATGGTAGTACCTCCCTGGATGGTAGTACCTCTATGGATGGTAGTACCTCCCTGGATGGTAGTACCTCCCTGGATGGTAGTACCTCTATGGATGGTAGTACCTCCCATGATGGTTGTACCTCCCTGGATGGTAGTACCTCTATGGATGGTAGTACCTCCCATGATGGTAGTACCTCTATGGATGGTAGTACCTCCCATGATGGTAGTACCTCCCTGGATGGCAGTACCTCTATGGATGGTAGTACCTCCCATGATGGTAGTACCTCCCTGGATGGTAGTACCTCTATGGATGGTAGTACCTCCCTGGATGGTAGTACCTCCCTGTATGGTAGTACCTCTATGGATGGTAGTACCTTTATGGATGGTAGTACCTCCCTGGATGGTAGTACCTCCCTGGATGGTAGTACCTCCCTGGATGGTAGTACCTCCCTGGATGGTAGTACCTCTATGGATGGTAGTACCTCCCTGGATGGTAGTACCTCCCTGTATGGTAGTACCTCTATGGATGGTAGTACCTTTATGGATGGTAGTACCTCTATGGATGGTAGTACCTCCCATGATGGTAGTACCTCCCTGGATGGTAGTACCTCTATGGATGGTAGTACCTCCCTGGATGGTTGTACCTCTATGGATGGTAGTACCTCTATGGATGGTAGTACCTCCCTGGATGGTAGTACCTCCCTGGATGGTAGTACCTCTATGGATGGTAGTACCTCTATGGATGGTAGTACCTCCCTGGATGGTAGTACCTCCCTGGATGGTAGTACCTCTATGGATGGTAGTACCTCTATGGATGGTAGTACCTCCCATGATGGTAGTACCTCCCTGGATGGTAGTACCTCTATGGATGGTAGTACCTCCCTGGATGGTTGTACCTCTATGGATGGTAGTACCTCTATGGATGGTAGTACCTCCCTGGATGGTAGTACCTCCCTGGATGGTAGTACCTCTATGGATGGTAGTACCTCTATGGATGGTAGTACCTCCCTGGATGGTAATACCTCTCTGGATGGTAGTACCTCCATGGATGGTAGTACCTCCCTGGATGGTAGTACCTCCCTGGATGGTAGTATCTCTATGGATGGTAGTACCTCCCATGATGGTAGTACCTCCCTGGATGGTAGTAACTCTATGGATGGTAGTACCTCCCTGGATGGTAGTACCTCCCTGGATGGTAGTACCTCTCTGGATGGTAGTACCTCCATGGATGGTAGTACCTCCCTGGATGGTAGTACCTCCCTGGATGGTAGTATCTCTATGGATGGTAGTACCTCCCATGATGGTTGTACCTCCCTGTATGGTAGTACCTCTATGGATGGTAGTACCTCCCATGATGGTTGTACCTCCCTGTATGGTAGTACCTCCCTGGATGGTAGTACCTCTCTGGATGGTAGTACCTCCATGGATGGTAGTACCTCCCTGGATGGTACTACATCCCTGGATGGTAGTATCTCTATTGATGGTAGTACCTCCCATGATGGTTGTACCTCCCTGTATGGTAGTACCTCTATGGATGGTAGTACCTCCTATGATGGTTGTACCTCCCTTGATGGCAGTACCTCTATGGATGGTAGTACCTTCCATGATGGTAGTACCTCCATGGATGGTAGTACCTCTATGGATGGTAGTACCTCCCTTGATGGTAGTACCTCCCTGGATGGTAGTACCTCTATGGATGGTAGTACCTCCCTGGATGGTAGTACCTCCCTGAATGGTAGTACCTCCCTGGATGGTAGTACCTCTATGGATGGTAGTACCTCCCTGGATGGTAGTACCTCCCTGGATGGTAGTACCTCTATGGATGGTAGTACCTTTATGGATGGTAGTACCTCTATGGATGGTAGTACCTCCCATGATGGTAGTACCTCCCTGGATGGTAGTACCTCTATGGATGGTAGTACCTCCCTGGATGGTTGTACCTCTATGGATGGTAGTACCTCTATGGATGGTAGTACCTCCCTGGATGGTAGTACCTCCCTGGATGGTAGTACCTCTATGGATGGTAGTACCTCTATGGATGGTAGTACCTCCCTGGATGGTAGTACCTCTCTGGATGGTAGTACCTTTATGGATGGTAGTACCTCTTTGGATGGTAGTACCTCCCATGATGGTAGTACCTCCCTGGATGGTAGTACCTCTATGGATGGTAGTACCTCCCTGGATGGTTGTACCTCTATGGATGGTAGTACCTCTATGGATGGTAGTACCTCCCTGGATGGTAGTACCTCCCTGGATGGTAGTACCTCCATGGATGGTAGTACCTCCCTGGATGGTAGTACCTCCCTGGATGGTAGTATCTCTATGGATGGTAGTACCTCCCATGATGGTTGTACCTCCCTGTATGGTAGTACCTCTATGGATGGTAGTACCTCCCTGGATGGTAGTACCTCCCTGGATGGTAGTACCTCTCTGGATGGTAGTACCTCCATGGATGGTAGTACCTCCCTGGATGGTAGTACCTCCCTGGATGGTAGTATCTCTATGGATGGTAGTACCTCCCATGATTGTTGTACCTCCCCGTATGGTAGTACCTCTATGGATGGTAGTACCTCCCATGATGGTTGTACCTCCCTGTATGGTAGTACCTCCCTGGATGGTAGTACCTCTCTGGATGGTAGTACCTCCATGGATGGTAGTACCTCCCTGGATGGTAGTACCTCCCTGGATGGTAGTATCTCTATGGATGGTAGTACCTCCCATGATGGTTGTACCTCCCTGTATGGTAGTACCTCTACGGATGGTAGTACCTCCTATGATGGTTGTACCTCCCTTGATGGCAGTACCTCTATGGATGGTAGTACCTCCCATGATGGTAGTACCTCCATGGATGGTAGTACCTCTATGGATGGTAGTACCTCCCTGGATGGTAGTACCTCCCTGGATGGTAGTACCTCTATGGATGGTAGTACCTCTATGGATGGTAGTACCTCCCTGGATGGTTGTACCTCCCTGGATGGTAGTACCTCTATGGATGGTAGTACCTCTATGGATGGTAGTACCTCACTGTATGGTAGTACCTCCCTGAATGGTAGTACCTCTATTGATGGTAGTACCTCTATGGATGGTAGTACCTCCCTGGATGGTAGTGCCTCCCTGGATGGTAGTACCTCCCTGGATGGTAGTACCTCCCTGGATGGTAGTACCTCTATGGATGGTAGTACCTCCCTGGATGGAAGTGCCTCCCTGGATGGTAGTACCTCTATGGATGGTTGTACCTCCCTGGATGGTAGTACCTCCCTGGATGGTAGTATCTCTATGGATGGTAGTACCTCTATGGATGGTTGTACCTCCCTGGATGGTAGTACCTCCCTGGATGGTAGTACCTCCCTGGTTGGTAGTACCTCTATGGATGGTTGTACCTCCCTGGATGGTAGTACCTCTATGGATGGTTGTACCTCTATGGATGGTAGTACCTCTGTGGATGGTAGTACCTCCCTGGATGGTAGTGCCTCCCTGGATGGTAGTACCTCTATGGATGGTAGTACCTCCCTGGATGGTAGTACCTCCCTGGATGGTAGTACCTCTATGGATGGTTGTACCTCTATGGATGGAAGTACCTCTGTGGATGGTAGTACCTCCCTGGATGGTAGTACCTCTATGGATGGTTGTACCTCTATGGATGGTAGGACCTCTGTGGATGGTAGTGCCTCCCTGGATGGTAGTACCTCTATGGATGGTAGTACCTCCCTGGATGGTAGTACCTCCCTGGATGGTAGTACCTCTATGGATAGTTGTACCTCTATGGATGGTAGTACCTCCCTGGATGGTAGTACCTCCCTGGATGGTAGTACCTCTATGGATGGTAGTACCTCCCATGATGGTTGTACCTCCCTGGATGGTAGTACCTCCCTGGATGGTAGTACCTCTATGGATGGTAGTACCTCCCTGGATGGTAGTACCTCCCTGGATGGTAATACCTCTGTGGATGGTAGTACCTCCCTGGATGGTAGTACCTCTATGGATGGTAGTACCTCTATGGATGGTAGTAACTCTATGGATGATAGTACTTCCCTGGATGGTAGTACCTCTGTGGATGGTAGTACCTCCCTGGATGGTAGTACCTCTGTGGATGGTAGTA
Organism: Cherax quadricarinatus; assembly: GCF_038502225.1. Taxonomy (NCBI): domain Eukaryota; kingdom Metazoa; phylum Arthropoda; class Malacostraca; order Decapoda; family Parastacidae; genus Cherax; species Cherax quadricarinatus. The sequence goes on along the minus strand of NW_027197073.1, from coordinate 51,626 downwards.
CCTCCCTGGATGGTAGTACCTCTATGGATGGTAGTACCTCCCTGGATGGTAGTACCTCTATGGATGGTAGTACCTCCCTGGATGGTAGTACCTCCCTGGATGGTAGTACCTCCCTGGATGGTAGTACCTCCATGGATGGTAGTACCTCTGTGGATGGTAGTACCTCCCTGGATGGTAGTACCTCTGTGGATGGTAGTACCTCCCTGGATGGTAGTACCTCGATGGATGGTAGTACCTCTATGGATGGTAGTACCTCCCTGGATGGTAGTACCTCCCTGGATGGTAGTACCTCTGTGGATGGTAGTACCTCCCTGGATGGTAGTACCTCTGTGGATGGTAGTACCTCCCTGGATGGTAGTACCTCTATGGATGGTAGTACCTCTATGGATGGTAGTACCTCTATGGATGGTAGTACCTCTATGGATGGTAGTACCTCCCTGGATGGTAGTACCTCTATGGATGGTAGTACCTCTATGGATGGTAGTACCTCTGTGGATGGTAGTACCTCCTTGGATGGTAGTACCTCCCTGGATGGTAGTACCTCTATGGATGGTAGTACCTCTGTGGATGGTAGTACCTCCATGGATGGTAGTACCTCCCTGGATGGTAGTACCTCTATGGATGGTAGTACCTCCCTGGATGGTAGTACCTCTGTGGATGGTAGTACCTCCCTGGATGGTAGTACCTCTGTGGATGGTAGTACCTCCCTGGATGGTAGTACCTCTGTGGATGGTAGTACCTCCCTGGATGGTAGTACCTCCCTGGATGGTAGTACCTCTATGGATGGTAGTACCTCTATGGATGGTAGTACCTCCCTGGATGGTAATACCTCTATGGATGGTTGTACCTCCCTGGATGGTAGTACCTCCCTGGATGGTAGTACCTCTATGGATGGTAGTACCTCTATGGATGGTAGTACCTCTATGGATGGTTGTACCTCCCTGGATGGTAGTACCTCCCTGGATGGTAGTACCTCTATGGATGGTAGTACCTCCCTGGATGGTAGTACCTCTATGGATGGTAGTACCTCTATGGATGGTAGTACCTCTATGGATGGTAGTACCTCCCTGGATGGTAGTACCTCCCTGGATGGTAGTACCTCCCTGGATGGTAGTACCTCTGTGGATGGTTGTACCTCCCTGGATGGTAGTACCTCCCTGGATGGTAGTACCTCCCTGGATGGTTGTACCTCTATGGATGGTAGTACCTCTATGGATGGTAGTACCTCTATGGATGGTAGTACCTCTGTGGATGGTAGTACCTCCCTGGATGGTAGTACCTCTGTGGATGGTAGTACCTCTGTGGATGGTAGTACCTCCCTGGATGGTAGTACCTCCCTGGATGGTAGTACCTCCCTGGATGGTAGTACCTCCTTGGATGGTAGTAGCTCCCTGGATGGTAGTACCTCCCTGGATGGTAGTACCTCCCTGGATGGTAGTACCTCCCTGGATGGTAGTACCTTCCTGGATGGTAGTACCTCTGTGGATGGTAGTACCTCCCTGGATGGTAGTACCTCCCTGGATGGTAGTACCTCCCTGGATGGTAGTACCTCTATGGATGGTAGTACCTCCCTGGATGGTAGTACCTCCCTGGATGGTAGTACCTCCCTGGATGGTAGTACCTCCCTGGATGGTTGTACCTCCCTGGATGGTAGTACCTCCCTGGATGGTAGTACCTCCCTGGATGGTAGTACCTCCCTGGATGGTAGTACCTCCCTGGATGGTAGTACCTCCCTGGATGGTAGTACCTCCCTGGATGGTAGTACCTCCCTGGATGGTTGTACCTCCCTGGATGGTAGTACCTCTATGGATGGTAGTACCTCCCTGGATGGTAGTACCTCCCTGGATGGTAGTACCTCCCTGGATGATAGTACCTCCCTGGATGGTAGTACCTCTATGGATGGTAGTACCTCCCTGGATGGTAGTACCTCCCTGGATGGTAGTACCTCCCTGGATGGTTGTACCTCCCTGGATGGTAGTACCTCCCTGGATGGTAGTACCTCCCTGGATGGTAGTACCTCCCTGGATGGTAGTACCTCCCTGGATGGTTGTACCTCCGTGGATGGTTGTACCTCTATGGATGGTAGTACCTCCCTTGATGGTAGTACCTCCCTGGATGGTAGTACCTCCCTGGATGGTTGTACCTCCCTGGATGGTTGTACCTCTGTGGATGGTTGTACCTCCCTGGATGGTAGTACCTCCCTGGATGGTAGTACCTCCATGGATGGTAGTACCTCCCTGGATGGTAGTACCTCTATGGATGGTAGTACCTCTATGGATGGTAGTACCTCCCTGGATGGTTGTACCTCCCTGGATGGTAGTACCTCCCTGGATGGTAGTACCTCTATGGATGGTAGTACCTCCCTGGATGGTAGTACCTCCCTGGATGGTAGTACCTCCCTAGATGGTTGTTCCTCCCTGGATGGTTGTACCTCCCTGGATGGTAGTACCTCCCTGGATGGTAGTACCTCCCTGGATGGTTGTACCTCCCTGGATGGTAGTACCTCCCTGGATGGTAGTACCTCCCTGGATGGTAGTACCTCTATGGATGGTAGTACCTCCCTGGATGGTAGTACCTCCCTGGATGGTTGTTCCTCCCTGGATGGTAGTACCTCCCTGGATGGTTGTACCTCCCTGGATGGTAGTGCTTTCCTAGATGGTTGAATAGGAAAAACGGAGCATTACGTTTTCTGTAACCGCACGATAAAAGAAAACAGATAATCCCGTTTTCTATGACGGCTTATTGAAAGAAAACGGATAAATTTAGGGGATAACTATCTGTTAATGTCGGGGCGTTGAAGTCTCTCGTGTATAGATTTTAAATTCCTTAACTTGCTCTATCTGTATTACTTTAAACAAGAAGAGCGTTTCACCCCTCCATGGAGGAACGTTTCAGTCCTCCATGGGGGAACGTTTCACTCCTCCATGGAGGAACGTTTCACCCCTCCATGGAAGATGTGCTCATTTAATATCACATATCTGGTAACCCCTCCCAAGGTCATCACTGGTAATCCCTTCGTTAAATTCCCTCGTAAACACAGCTGTTTAAGAAGAAATATCTCGTCTGACTGGTAGTAATAACTTATCTCAAGTTATATACACTGGTGGGTCTAAAGAGGTGTTTACTGGCAGGGCTACATCTGTTCTTGTTGCTGCCTCCAGCAGAAGTCTAACAGGGCTACATCTGTTTTTGTTACTACCTCCAGGAGGAGTCTAAAACGGCTACATCTGCTATTGCTGCTACCTCCAACAGGAGTCTACTGGCAAGGCTACAACTGATCTTGTTGCTACCTCCGGGAGGAGTCTACTGGAAAGGTTACAACTCATCTTGTTGCTACCTCCGGGAGGAGTCTACTGGCAAGGCTACAACTGATCTTCTTGCTACCTCCGGGAGGACTCTACTGGCAAGGCTACAACTGATCTTCTTGCTACCTCCGGGAGGACGCTACTGGCAAGGCTACAACTGATCTTCTTGCTACCTCCGGGAGGAGTCTACTGGCAAGGCTACAACTGATCTTCTTGCTACCTCCGGGAGGAGTCTACTGGAAAGGTTACAACTCATCTTGTTGCTACCTCCGGGAGGAGTCTACTGGCAAGGCTACAACTGATCTTCTTGCTACCTCCGGGAGGACTCTACTGGCAAGGCTACAACTGATCTTCTTGCTACCTCCGGGAGGAGTCTACTGGAAAGGTTACAACTCATCTTGTTGCTACCTCCGGGAGGAGTCTACTGGCAAGGCTACAACTGATCTTCTTGCTACCTCCGGGAGGAGTCTACTGGAAAGGTTACAACTCATCTTGTTGCTACCTCCGGCAGGAGTCTACTGGCATGGCTACACCTGCTCTTGTTAGAGTCATTGTTGATTCTGTCATCACTGACGGGCCTTGACTCACATAATGACTACAACAACATGGTCATTCCAGCAGGCAGGCACAGATGCTCAAAAATCCTGGAAAATGGAATTAATGTACAATTGCTATGGATCCCATCACACATTGGATTACTCCTTCATGATAAAGTTGATATGTTAGCCAAGAAGAGTACCCAGAGGGAGAATGTAGAACATAACTCTGGTATAACTGTGTCTAGCATTAGGAATAATATTAGGAGAGAAGTAAATAATGAAAATGATTGTTATAGGAATGCAGTTAGAAGCCTGAGTAGATCTATAACCCACTATGATAACATGAACGTAGATAAGTATGTTTATGGAGCAACTTGCAATGTGAACACTGACTGATGTTGTGGTGGCCAGGCTTAGGCTTGGTTACAAGTACTTCTGACAGTGTGATGTTGTAGTAGGCTGGCTTAGGCTTGGTTACAAGTACTTCTGACAGTGTGATGTTGTAGTAGCCTGGCTTAGGCTTGGTTACAAGTACTTCTGACAGTGTGATGTTGTAGTAGCCTGGCTTAGGCTTAGTTACAAGTACTTCTGACAGTGTGATGTTGTAGTAGCCTGGCTTAGGCTTGGTTACAAGTACTTCTGACAGTGTGATGTTGTAGTAGCCTGGCTTAGGCTTGGTTACAAGTACTTCTGACAGTGTGATGTTGTAGTAGCCTGGCTTAGGCTTAGTTACAAGTACTTCTGACAGTGTGATGTTGTAGTAGCCTGGCTTAGGCTTGGTTACAAGTACTTCTGACAGTGTGATGTTGTAGTAGCCTGGCTTAAGCTTGGTTACAAGTACTTCTGACAGTGTGATGTTGTAGTAGCCTGGCTTAGGCTTGGTTACAAGTACTTCTGGCAGTGTGATGTTGTAGTAGCCTGGCTTAGGCTTGGTTACAAGTACTTCTGATAGTGTGATGTTGTAGTAGCCTGGCTTAGGCTTAGTTACAAGTACTTCTGACAGTGTGATGTTGTAGTAGCCTGGCTTAGGCTTGGTTACAAGTACTTCTGACAGTGTGATGTTGTAGTAGCCTGGCTTAGGCTTGGTTACAAGTACTTCTGACAGTGTGATGTTGTAGTAGCCTGGCTTAGGCTTGGTTACAAGTCCTCCTCTCAGTGTGATGTTGTAGTAGCCTGGCTTAGGCTTGGTTACAAGTACTTCTGGCAGTGTGATGTTGTAGTAGCCTGGCTTAGCCTTGGTTACAAGTACTTCTGACAGTGTGATGTTGTAGTAGCCTGGCTTAGGCTTGGTTACAAGTACTTCTGGCAGTGTGATGTTGTAGTAGCCTGGCTTAGGCTTGGTTACAAGTACTTCTGACAGTGTGATGTTGTAGTAGCCTGGCTTAGGCTTGGTTACAAGTACTTCTGACAGTGTGATGTTGTAGTAGCCTGGCTTAGACTTGGTTACAAGTACTTCTGACAGTGTGATGTTGTAGTAGCCTGGCTTAGGCTTGGTTACAAGTACTTCTGACAGTGTGATGTTGTAGTAGCCTGGCTTAGGCTTGGTTACAAGTACTTCTGACAGTGTGATGTTGTAGTAGCCTGGCTTAGGCTTGGTTACAAATACTTCTGACAGTGTGATGTTGTAGTAGCCTGGGTTAGGCTTGGTTACAAGTACTTCTAACAGTGTGATGTACTAGCCTGGCTTAGGCTTGGTTACAAGTACTTCTGACAGTGTGATGTTGTAGTAGCCTGGCTTAGGCTTGGTTACAAGTACTTCTGACAGTGTGATGTTGTAGTAGCCAGACTTAGGCTTGGTTACAAGTACTTCTGACAGTGTGATGTTGTAGTAGCCTGGCTTAGGCTTGGTTACAAGTACTTCTGACAGTGTGATGTTGTAGTAGCCTGGCTTAGACTTGGTTACAAGTACTTCTGACAGTGTGATGTTGTAGTAGCCTGGCTTAGACTTGGTTACAAGTACTTCTGACAGTGTGATGTTGTAGTAGCCTGGCTTAGGCTTGGTTACAAGTACTTCTGACAGTGTGATGTTGTAGTAGCCTGGCTTAGGCTTGATTACAAGTACTTCTGACAGTGTGATGTTGTAGTAGCCTGGCTTAGGCTTGGTTACAAGTACTTCTGACAGTGTGATGTTGTAGTAGCCAGGCTTAGGCTTGGTTACAAGTACTTCTGACAGTGTGATGTTGTAGTAGCCTGGCTTAGGCTTGGTTACAAGTACTTCTGACAGTGTGATGTTGTAGTAGCCTGACTTAGGCTTGGTTACAAGTACTTCTGACAGTGTGATGTTGTAGTAGCCTGGCTTAGGCTTGGTTACAAGTACTTCTGACAGTGTGATGTTGTAGTAGCCTGGCTTAGCCTTGGTTACAAGTACTTCTGACAGTGTGATGTTGTAGTAGTCTGGCTTAGGCTTAGTTACAAGTACTTCTGGCAGTGTGATGTTGTAGTAGCCTGGCTTAGGCTTAGTTACAAGTACTTCTGGCAGTGTGATGTTGTAGTAGCCTGGCTTAGGCTTAGTTACAAGTACTTCTGGCAGTGTGATGTTGTAGTAGCCTGGCTTAGGCTTGATTACAAGTACTTCTGACAGTGTGATGTTGTAGTAGCCTGGCTTAGGCTTGATTACAAGTATTTCTGACAGTATGATGTTGTAGTAGCCTGGCTTAGGCTTGGTTACAAGTACTTCTGACAGTGTGATGTTGTAGTAGCCTGGCTTAGGCTTGGTTACAAGTACTTCTGACAGTGTGATGTTGTAGTAGCCTGGCTTAGCCTTGGTTACAAGTACTTCTGACAGTGTGATGTTGTAGTAGCCAGGCTTAGGCTTGGTTACAAGTACTTCTGGCAGTGTGATGTTGTAGTAGCCTGGCTTAGGCTTGGTTACAAGTACATCTGACAGTGTGATGTTGTAGTAGCCTGGCTTAGGCTTGGTTACAAGTACTTCTGACAGTGTGATGTTGTAGTAGCCTGGCTTAGGCTTGGTTACAAGTACTTTCTGACAGTGTGGTGTTGTAGTAATCTGGCTTAGGCTTGGTTACAAGTACTTCTGACAGTGTGATGTTGTAGTAGCCTGGCTTAGCCTTGGTTACAAGTACTTCTGACAGCGTGATGTTGTAGTAGCCTGGATTAGGCTTGGTTACAAGTACTTCTGACAGTGTGATGTTGTAGGGGCCTGGCTTAGGCTTGGTTACAAGTACTTCTGACAGTGTGATGTTGTAGTAGCCTGGCTTAGGCTTGGTTACAAGTACTTCTGACAGTGTGATGTTGTAGTAGCCTGGCTTAGGCTTGGTTACAAGTACTTCTGGCAGTGTGATGTTGTAGTAGCCTGGCTTAGGCTTGATTACAAGTACTTCTGACAGTGTGATGTTGTAGTAGCCTGGCTTAGGCTTGATTACAAGTACTTCTGACAGTATGATGTTGTAGTAGCCTGGGTTAGGCTTAGTTACAAGTACTTCTGGCAGTGTGATGTTGTAGTAGCCTGGCTTAGACTTGATTACAAGTACTTCTGACAGTGTGATGTTGTAGTAGCCTGGCTTAGGCTTGGTTACAAATACTTCTGAAAGTGTGATGTTGTAGTAGCCAGGCTTAGGCTTAGTTACAAGTACTTCTGGCAGTGTGATGTTGTAGTAGCCTGGCTTAGGCTTAGTTACAAGTACTTCTGGCAGTGTGATGTTGTAGTAGCCTGGCTTAGGCTTGGTTACAAGTACTTCTGACAGTGTGATGTTGTAGTAGCCTGGCTTAGGCTTGGTTACAAGTACTTCTGACAGTGTGATGTTGTAGTAGCCTGGCTTAGGCTTGGTTACAAGTACTTCTGACTGTGTGATGTTGTAGTAGCCTGGCTTAGGCTTGGTTACAAGTACTTCTGACAGTGTGATGTTGTAGTAGCCAGGCTTAGGCTTGGTTACAAGTACTTCTGACAGTGTGATGTTGTAGTAGCCTGGCTTAGACTTGGTTACAAGTACTTCTGACAGTGTGATGTTGTAGTAGCCAGGCTTAGGCTTGGTTACAAGTACTTCTGACAGTGTGATGTTGTAGTAGCCTGGCTTAGGCTTGGTTACAAGTACTTCTGACAGTGTGATGTTGTAGTAGCCTGGCTTAGACTTGGTTACAAGTACTTCTGACAGTGTGATGTTGTAGTAGCCTGGCTTAGGCTTGGTTACAAGTACTTCTGACAGTGTGATGTTGTAGTAGCCTGGCTTAGGCTTGGTTACAAGTACTTCTGACAGTGTGATGTTGTAGTAGCCTGGCTTAGGCTTGGTTACAAGTACTTCTGACAGTGTGATGTTGTAGTAGCCTGGCTTAGGCTTGGTTACAAGTACTTCTGACAGTGTGATGTTGTAGTAGCCTGGCTTAGACAAGTACTGACAGTTACAGGCTTGTACAAGTACTCTGACAGTGTGATGTTGTAGTAGCCTGGCTTAGCCTTGGTTACAAGTACTTCTGGCAGTGTGATGTTGTAGTAGCCTGGCTTAGGCTTGGTTACAAGTACTTCTGACAGTGTGATGTTGTAGTAGCCTGGCTTAGGCTTGGTTACAAGTACTTCTGACAGTATGATGTTGTAGTAGCCTGGCTTAGGCTTGGTTACAAGTACTTCTGACAGTATGATGTTGTAGTAGCCTGGCTTAGGCTTGGTTACAAGTACTTCTGACAGTATGATGTTGTAGTAGCCTGGCTTAGGCTTTGTTACAAGTACTTCTGAAACACACACACACACACATACACACACACACACACTACACACACACACACATACACACACACACACACACACACACACACACACACACACACACACACACACACACACACACACACACACACACACACACACACACACACACACACACACACACACACACACACACACACACACACACACACACACACACACACACACACTATCAACACTACCATCGCAATATAACAGTCAGTCTTCTCTAGTAATTATCACTGATCGTCTCCTGCTGTAATTAAGGGATAAGGGGGAGGGGACCCTTAACAAAGGGAAGGATGGGTCATGGGGAGATGTATTTACCCTTGACATACGAAAGTGCCGTAATAATAATAATAATAATAATAATAATAATAATAATAATAATAATAATAAAAATAATAATAATAATAATAATAATAATAATAATAATAATAATAATGATAACAATAATAATAATAATAATAATAATAATAATAATAATAATAATCATTATTGTCTTTATGAGGAAGCGCTAAGCCCGTAGGGGTCATTCAGCATATGGAGGAATGGGTGGTAATGGTGTTTGATTCGAGGAGGAGGAAGAGGGGGTTGCTCCGTTTCCTCATATCAAGAACACTTTTCCCCTCATCACGAAGGCTGGTCTCTCTCTCTCTCTCTCTCTCTCTCTCTCTCTCTCTCTCTCTCTCTCTCTCCCCTCTCCTTCCTCCCCTCTCTCATGAACCAGGGTACTGGAGGGGACTGATCCCTCAGTCTGCGTGTAGCAGTAGTGGCTGTCTGATGTGACTGTTCCTTCAGGTCGGTCCCAGACCAGACCTGTGCTCACTGCTCATACCAGGTTACTACTACTGGTCTCTGTTGAACTATACGAGTAATTCCAGGTCACTTCAGGTCACTCCTGGTCACTCCAGGTCACTCCAGTTTACTTCAGGTTACTCCAGATCACTTCAGATCATTTCAGGTCACTCCTGGTCATTTAAGGTCACTCCAGGAAACTTCAGGCCACTCCAAGTTACTCCTGGTCACTCTGGGCCATCCCAAGTTACTCCTGGCCACTCCAGGTCACTTCAAGTCACTTCAGGCCACTCCAAGTTACTCCTAGTCACTCTGGGCCATCCCAAGTTACTCCTGGCCACTCCAGGTCACTTCAAATCACTTCAGGCCACTCCAAGTTACTCCTGGTCACTCTGGGCCATCCCAAGTTACTCCTGGTCACTCCAGGTCACTTCAAGTCACTTCAGGCCACTCCAATTCACTACTCCTCGACCATTTGATTATAAGGTAAGTCAACCAGGAATGTACACTATCCCTAACACTTCTTCGCAAAGATCATTCCACTTCGTAACCAGCCTGAGGCTGAAGAAATACTTCCTGACATCCCTGTGTATCATCTGTGTGTTTTAACATCCAGCCATGCCCTCCAGTACCTGTTTCCCGCCTCTCTAACAGTTTATATGTATCTGTTCCATAATTCCTTTGAGTATTTTGTATGTTATACGAAATACGCTGAGAAAATATCCTGAGCAACATGGGTTCGAACCTCTGTCTAGAAAGAATTAAATCTGTGGCACTTGAGGAATAAGAAGGAATAAGAAGAGAAGATGTATACCAGGAAAAGAGAGACGCTCCCTCTACCAGCAGAGGCAAACAATCACAGAGCCTCTAAAGGGACCAGTCTATCTGAAACATGGAAGGAGACAATGGCCAGAGAAATGGAAAATATCGAACTTAAGTTTAAGGAATCATACAGGTGCCAGAGAACACTGGAAGAAATTAAAAGACGTAAATGGAATTGAAAACAATCCAAAGTATTTCTTTTCGTAAGCCAAAAACAAGGCAAAAACCACATTCTTCTTTAGTCATGATGGGACCTTAAACTGATGACAACAAAGACATGAGTGAGATACTGAAATCTCAGTTTCACTCTGTGTTGAGTGAAACTGTTAATCAGACGAAGGGTCGGCAATTTAAATGAATTTTTCATGACCTAGACTTAAAATTTGGTTGATATTTCCAGAATTTCTGATATAACATTAACACCACTGGACTTCGAAAAAAACATTGAGAACACGCCATGCACTCTGCCCCAGGTCCAGACTCTTGGAACTCTGTGTTCATCAAGAACTGCAAGAAATCCCTTATATATACTGTGGAGGAGCCTAGAAACAGGGGTCATCCCACAGTCTAGACACAAGGGTCATCCCACAGTCTAGACACAGGGGTCATCCCACAGTCTAGACACAGGGGTCATCCCACAGTCTAGACACAAGGGTCATCCCACAGTCTAGACACAGGGGTCATCCCACAGTCTAGACACAGGGGTCATCCCACAGTCTAGAAACAGGGGTCATCCCACAGTCTAGACACAAGGGTCATCCCACAGTCTAGACACAGGGGTCATCCCACAGTCTAGACACAGGGGTCATCCCACAGTCTAGACACAGGGGTCATCCCACAGTCTAGACACAGGGGTCATCCCACAGTCTAGACACAGGGGTCATCCCACAGTCTAGACACAGGGGTCATCCCACAGTCTAGACACAAGGGTCATCCCACAGTCTAGACACAGGGGTCATCCCACAGTCTAGACACAGGGGTCATCCCACAGTCTAGACACAAGGGTCATCCCACAGTCTAGACACAGGGGTCATCCCACAGTCTAGACACAGGGGTCATCCCACAGTCTAGACACAGGGGTCATCCCACAGTCTAGACACAGGGGTCATCCCACAGTCTAGACACAGGGGTCATCCCACAGTCTAGACACAGGGGTCATCCCACAGTCTAGACACAGGGGTCATCCCACAGTCTAGACACAGGGGTCATCCCACAGTCTAGACACAGGGGTCATCCCACAGTCTAGACACAGGGGTCATCCCACAGTCTAGACACAGGGATCATCCCACAGTCTAGACACAGGGATCATCCCACAGTCTAGACACAGGGGTCATCCCACAGTCTAGACACAGGGACCATCCCACAGTCTAGACACAGGGGTCATCCCACAGTCTAGACACAGGGGTCATCCCACAGTCTACACACAGGGGTCATCCCACAGTCTAGACACAGGGGTCATCCCACAGTCTAGACACAGGGATCATCCCACAGTCTAGACACAGGGGTCATCCCACAGTCTAGACACAGGGGTCATCCCACAGTCTAGACACAGGGGTCATCCCACAGTCTAGAAACAGGGGTCATCCCACAGTCTAGACACAGGGATCATCCCACAGTCTAGACACAGGGGTCATCCCACAGTCTAGAAACAGGGGTCATCCCACAGTCTAGACACAGGGATCATCCCACAGTCTAGACACAGGGGTCATCCCACAGTCTAGACACAAGGGTCATCCCACAGTCTAGACACAGGGGTCATCCCACAGTCTAGACACAGGGATCATCCCACAGTCTAGACACAGGGATCATCCCACAGTCTAGACACAGGGGTCATCCCACAGTCTAGACACAGGGATCATCCCACAGTCTAGACACAGGGGTCACCCCACAGTCTAGACACAAGGGTCATCCCACAGTCTAGACACAGGGATCATCCCACAGTCTAGACACAGGGGTTATCCCACAGTCTAGACACAGGGATCATCCCACAGTCTAGACACAGGGGTCATCCCACAGTCTAGACACAAGGGTCATCCCACAGTCTAGACACAGGGATCATCCCACAGTCTAGACACAGGGGTCATCCCACAGTCTAGACACAGGGGTCATCCCACAGTCTAGACACAGGGGTCATCCCACAGTCTAGACACAGGGGTCATCCCACAGTCTAGACACAGGGGTCATCCCACAGTCTAGACACAGGGGTCATCCCACAGTCTAGACACAAGGGTCATCCCACAGTCTAGACACAGGGATCATCCCACAGTCTAGACACAGGGGTCATCCCACAGTCTAGACACAGGGGTCATCCCACAGTCTAGACACAGGGGTCATCCCACAGTCTAGGCACAGGGGTCATCCCACAGTCTAGACACAGGGGTCATCCCACAGTCTAGAAACAGGGGTCATCCCACAGTCTAGACACAGGGGTCACCCCACAGTCTAGACACAGGGGTCATCCCACAGTCTAGACACAGGGATCATCCCACAGTCTAGACACAGGGATCATCCCACAGTCTAGACACAAGGGTCATCCCACAATCTAGACACAGGGATCATCCCACAGTCTAGACACAGGGATCATCCCACAGTCTAGACACAAGGGTCATCCCACAGTCTAGACACAGGGATCATCCCACAGTCTAGACACAGGGGTCATCCCACAGTCTAGACACAGGGGTCATCCCACAGTCTAGACACAGGGGTCATCCCACAGTCTAGACACAGGGGTCATCCCACAGTCTAGACACAGGGGTCATCCCACAGTCTAGACACAGGGATCATCCCACAGTCTAGACACAGGGGTCATCCCACAGTCTAGACACAGGGGTCATCCCACAGTCTAGACACAGGGATCATCCCACAGTCTAGACACAGGGATCATCCCACAGTCTAGACACAGGGGTCATCCCACAGTCTAGACACAGGGGTCATCCCACAGTCTAGACACAGGGGTCATCCCACAGTCTAGACACAGGGGTCATCCCACAGTCTAGACACAGGGGTCATCCCACAGTCTAGACACAGGGGTCATCCCACAGTCTAGACACAGGGGTCATCCCACAGTCTAGACACAGGGATCATCCCACAGTCTAGACACAGGGGTCATCCCACAGTCTAGACACAGGGGTCATCCCACAGTCTAGACACAGGGGTCATCCCACAGTCTAGACACAGGGGTCATCCCACAGTCTAGACACAGGGATCATCCCACAGTCTAGACACAGGGGTCATCCCACAGTCTAGACACAGGGGTCATCCCACAGTCTAGAAACAGGGGTCATCCCACAGTCTAGACACAGGGGTCACCCCACAGTCTAGACACAGGGGTCATCCCACAGTCTAGACATAGGGATCATCCCACAGTCTAGACACAGGGATCATCCCACAGTCTAGACACAAGGGTCATCCCACAATCTAGACACAGGGATCATCCCACAGTCTAGACACAGGGATCATCCCACAGTCTAGACACACGGGTCATCCCACAGTCTAGACACAGGGATCATCCCACAGTCTAGACACAGGGGTCATCCCACAGTCTAGACACAGGGGTCATCCCACAGTCTAGACACAGGGGTCATCCCACAGTCTAGACACAAGGGTCATCCCACAGTCTAGACACAGGGATCATCCCACAGTCTAGACACAGGGGTCATCCCACAGTCTAGACACAGGGGTCATCCCACAGTCTAGACACAGGGGTCATCCCACAGTCTAGACACAGGGATCATCCCACAGTCTAGACACAGGGATCATCCCACAGTCTAGACACAGGGGTCATCCCACAGTCTAGACACAGGGGTCATCCCACAGTCTAGACACAGGGGTCATCCCACAGTCTAGACACAGGGGTCATCCCACAGTCTAGACACAGGGATCATCCCACAGTCTAGACACTGGGATCATCCCACAGTCTAGACACAGGGGTCATCCCACAGTCTAGACACAGGGGTCATCCCACAATCTAGACACAGGGGTCATCCCACAGTCTAGACACAGGGGTCATCCCACAGTCTAGACACAGGGGTCATCCCACAGTCTAGACACAGGGGTCATCCCACAGTCTAGACACAGGGATCATCCCACAGTCTAGACACAGGGGTCATCCCACAGTCTAGACACAGGGGTCATCCCACAGTCTAGACACAGGGGTCATCCCACAGTCTAGACACAGGGGTCATCCCACAGTCTAGACACAGGGATCATCCCACAGTCTAGACACAGGGGTCATCCCACAGTCTAGACACAGGGGTCATCCCACAGTCTAGAAACAGGGGTCATCCCACAGTCTAGACACAGGGGTCACCCCACAGTCTAGACACAGGGGTCATCCCACAGTCTAGACACAGGGATCATCCCACAGTCTAGACACAGGGATCATCCCACAGTCTAGACACAAGGGTCATCCCACAATCTAGACACAGGGATCATCCCACAGTCTAGACACAGGGATCATCCCACAGTCTAGACACAAGGGTCATCCCACAGTCTAGACACAGGGATCATCCCACAGTCTAGACACAGGGGTCATCCCACAGTCTAGACACAGGGGTCATCCCACAGTCTAGACACAGGGGTCATCCCACAGTCTAGACACAGGGGTCATCCCACAGTCTAGACACAGGGGTCATCCCACAGTCTAGACACAGGGATCATCCCACAGTCTAGACACAGGGGTCATCCCACAGTCTAGACACAGGGGTCATCCCACAGTCTAGACACAGGGATCATCCCACAGTCTAGACACAGGGATCATCCCACAGTCTAGACACAGGGGTCATCCCACAGTCTAGACACAGGGGTCATCCCACAGTCTAGACACAGGGGTCATCCCACAGTCTAGACACAGGGGTCATCTCACAGTCTAGACACAGGGATCATCCCACAGTCTAGACACAGGGGTCATCCCACAGTCTAGACACAGGGGTCATCCCACAATCTAGACACAGGGGTCATCCCACAGTCTAGACACAGGGGTCATCCCACAGTCTAGACACAGGGGTCATCCCACAGTCTAGACACAGGGGTTATCCCACAGTCTAGACACAGGGGTCATCCCACAGTCTAGACACATGGGTCGTCCCACAGCCTAGACACAGGGGTCGTCCCACAGTCTAGATACAGGGGTCATCCCACAGCCTAGACACAGGGGTCATCCCACAGTCTAGACGCAAGGGTAATCCCACATTCAAGACATAGGGTTCATCTCACAGTCTAGACGCAGGGGTCATCCCACAGTCTAGACACAGGGGTTATTCTACAGTCTAGACACAGGGGTCATCCCACAGTCTAGACACAAGGGTAACCCCACAGTCTAGACATAGGGGTCATCCCACAGTCTAGACACAAGGGTAATCCCACAGTCTAGACATAGGGGTCATCCCACAGTCTAGACACAGTGGTCATCCCACAGTCTAGACACAGGGGTTATCCCACAGTCTAGACACAGGGGTCATCCCACAGTCTAGACACAAGGGTCATCCCACAGTCTAGACACAGGGGTCATCCCACAGTCTAGACACAGGGGTCATCCCACAGTCTAGACACAGGGGTTATCCCACAGTCTAGACACAGGGGTCATCCCACAGTCTAGACAGAGTGGTCATCCCACAGTCTAGACACAGGGGTTATCCCACAGTCTAGACACAGGGGTCATCCCACAGTCTAGACACAGGGGTCATCCCACAGTCTAAAGGGGGTCATCCTACAGTCTTAAGAGGGTCATCCCACAGTCTAGACAGAGTGGTCATCCCACAGTCTAGACACAGGGGTTATCCCACAGTCTAGACACAGGGGTCATCCCACAGTCTCACAACTACTGGACCACTATGACATGGTCTTGGATGGTCGCTCCTGCCTCTCACAACTACTGGACCACTATGACATGGTCTTGGATGGTCACTCCTGCCTCTCACAACTTCTGGACCACTATGACATGGTCTTGGATGGTCACTCCTGCCTCTCACAACTACTGGACCACTATGACATGGTCTTGGATGGTCACTTCTGCCTCTCACAACTACTGGACCACTATGACATGGTCTTGGATGGTCACTCCTGCCTCTCACAACTACTGGACCACTATGACATGGTCTTGGATGGTCGCTCGTGCCTCTCACAACTACTGGACCACTATGACATGGTCTTGGATGGTCACTCCTGCCTCTCACAACTTCTGGACCACTATGACATGGTCTTGGATGGTCACTCCTGCCTCTCACAACTACTGGACCACTATGACATGGTCTTGGATGGTCACTTCTGCCTCTCACAACTACTGGACCACTATGACATGGTCTTGGATGGTCACTCCTGCCTCTCACAACTACTGGACCACTATGACATGGTCTTGGATGGTCGCTCGTGCCTCTCACAACTACTGGACCACTATGACATGGTCTTGGATGGTCACTCCTGCCTCTCACAACTACTGGACCACTATGACATGGTCTTGGATGGTCACTCCTGCCTCTCACAACTACTGGACCACTATGACATGGTCTTGGATGGTCACTCCTGCCTCTCACAACTACTGGACCATTATGACATGGTCTTGGATGGTCACTCCTGCCTCTCACAACTACTGGACCACTATAACATGGACCTGGATGCACTGGAGGACAGACAGAATGCATAAATATTATTCACAGACTTTTCAATATATATATATATATATATATATATATATATATATATATATATATATATATATATATATATATATATATATATATATATATATATATATAAATAGATAGATAGATAGATATATCTGATTGTTGACACAGTAATTAACAGTAATATACAGTCGTTTGTTTCAGGATACAGGAGGAGCTGCCTGTAGCTGCTACAGCAGGCAGGATGGGCGCCTGCTGTAGCAGCAGCAGGAGGACCAGTACCAGTAGTAACAGCAGTTACAGCAGGAGTGGTAGTAGTAGAAGCAGTTACAGCAGGAAAGCCAGTGCCACCAGTTACAGCAGCGTCAGCAACAACAGTAACAGTAACAGCAACGGCAACGGCAACTCCACCTTCCACTCACATACTCCAGGTGAGACAGAAATGATACAGCAAAGACAGTGTAATGATGATGACTGTGTAATGATGATGACTGTGTAATGATGATGACTGTGTAATGATGATGACTGTGTAATGATGATGACTGTGTAATGATGATGACTGTGTAATGATGATGACTGTGTAATGATGATGACTGTGTAATGATGATGACTGTGTAATGATGATGACTGTGTAATGATGATGACTGTGTAATGATGATGACTGTGTAATGATGATGACAATATAATGATGATGACAGTGTAATGATGATGACAGTGTAATGATGATGACAGTGTAATGATGATGACTGTGTAATGATGATGACAGTGTAATGATGATGACTGTGTAATGATGATGACAATATAATGATGATGACAGTGTAATGATGATGACAGTGTAATGATGATGACTGTGTAATGATGATGACAGTGTAATGATGATGACTGTGTAATGATGATGACAATATAATGATGATGACAGTGTAATGATGATGACAGTGTAATGATGATGACTGTGTAATGATGATGACTGTGTAATGATGATGACTGTGTAATGATGATGACTGTGTAATGATGATGACAGTGTAATGATGATGACTGTGTAATGATGATGACTGTGTAATGATGATGACTGTGTAATGATGATGACTGTGTAATGATGATGACTGTGTAATGATGATGACAGTGTAATGATGATGACTGTGTAATGATGATGACTGTGTAATGATGATGACTGTGTAATGATGATGACTGTGTAATGATGATGACAGTGTAATGATGATGACAATATAATGATGATGACAGTGTAATGATGATGACTGTGTAATGATGATGACTGTGTAATGATGATGACTGTGTAATGATGATGACTGTGTAATGATGATGACTGTGTAATGATGATGACTGTGTAATGATGATGACTGTGTAATGATGATGACAGTGTAATGATGATGACAGTGTAATGATGATGACAGTGTAATGATGATGACTGTGTAATGATGATGACTGTGTAATGATGATGACAATATAATGATAATGACAGTGTAATGATGATGACAGTGTAATGATGATGACTGTGTAATGATGATGACTGTGTAATGATGATGACAATATAATGATGATGACAGTGTAATGATGATGACAGTGTAATGATGATGACAATATAATGATGACAGTGTCATAATAATGCTGACAGTGTAACAATGATGATGATAATGACTTGACACCATCCTCTCTGACTTCACTGTTAACTCCTCCAGACTTGACAACATTCCTGACTTGGTCTGTATCTTCTGTTGTAGGGTTCTGTTCTAGGGGGTTCTGCTGTGGGGTTCTATTTTAGGGGGCTGCTGTAGGGGGTTCTGTTGTAGGGGTTCTGTTCTAGGGTTCTGTTCTAGGGGATTCTGTTCTAGGGGGTTCTCTTCTAGGGGGTTCTGTTCTAGGGGGTTCTTCTGTAGGGGAGTCTGTTCTAGGGGTTCTGATCTATGGGGTTCTGTTGTAGGGGAGTCTGTTGTAAAGGTTCTGATCTATGGGGTTCTGTTGTAGGGGAGTCTGTTCTAGGGGTTCTGATCAATGGGGTTCTGTTGTAAGGGAGTCTGTTCTAGGGGTTCTGATCTATGCGGTTCTGTTGTAGGGGTTCTGATCTATGGTGTTCTGTTGTAGTGGGGTCTGTTCTAGGGGTTTTGATCTTTGGGGTTCTTTTGTAGAGGGTTCTGGTCTAGGGGGTTCTGTCCTGGGTGTGTTCTGTCCAATGTGTAGGTGTTCCACCCTCTTCGAACTTTACCTCTCTAGCTCCTAGACTTACTACTACTACTACTACTACTACTACTACTATTACTACTACTACTACTACTACTACTACTACTACTACTACTATTACTACTACTACTACTACTACTACTACTACTACTATTACTACTACTACTACTACTACTACTACTACTATTACTACTACTACTACTACTACTACTACTACTACTACTACTACTACTACTACTACTACTACTACTACTATTACTACTACTACTACTACTACTACTACTACTACTATACTACTACTACTACTACTACTACTACTACTACTACTACTACTACTACTACTACTACTACTACTACTATTACTACTACTACTACTACTACTACTACTACTACTATTACTACTACTACTACTACTACTACTACTACTATTACTACTACTACTACTACTACTACTACTACTACTACTATTACTACTACTACTACTACTACTACTACTACTACTACTACTACTACTACTATTACTACTACTACTACTACTACTACTACCAGTATACAACTCCCACTTCTTGTTCTACCACTCCCTTCCCTCCCTCGTATATACACTGGTCCCCTTCCTTTCTCGTTTCTCTGTGACTAGTTAATGATCCATGTCGGTCCTAAACGTCGCCAGACGTTTCGTTCTTCTATGATGGTAATAGTGTATTAATGATAATGGTAGTGTAATGAGGTGTAATGTTGATGCGTTAAACCCGCAGGGCGTCGTGTGTTGGGACATGACAGTATGTGGAGCGACATGAGGCTCAGGCTTACTCCTGGTGGACCGAAGAGGTCCATGGACCGCGGGGCCCGTGGTCCAACACTGACATCTTTCTTCACCTCGCTACGTGGTGTGTAACTGGTCCAAGACCACGACAGGACCGCAGGACCAGTTGGCCAGTCGACTACAGGACAACAGAACCACAGGATCAGTGGACCACAGGACCACAGAACCACAGGATCAGTGGACCACAGGACCACAGAATTACAGGATCAGTGGGCCACAGGACCACAGAACCACAGGATCAGTGGACCACAGGACCACAGAACCACAGGATTAGTGGACCACAGGACCACAGAATTACAGGATCAGTGGACCACAGGACCACAAAATCACAGGATCAGTGGACCACAGAACCACAGAACGACAGGATTAGAGGACCACTGGACCAGTGAATCAATGGACCTGTTAGCCACAGGATCAATGGACCACGGGACCAGTGGACCACAGGACCAGTGGAGTACAGGACCAGTGGATCACAGGATCAGTGGACAACACTACCAGTGGACCACAGGAATACTGGACCAATGGACCACAAACAGGACCAGAGGGCCGCAAGACCACTGTACCAGTAGACCACAGAACCATTGGACCAGTTGACCACACGACCACTGCAGAACAGGACTAATGGGCCAGTGGATCACAGGACAACTGGACCAGAGGACCACAGGACCACTGAAGGAGAGAACCACTGAACCAGTGGACCACAGAACTACTGGACCAGTGGAACACAGGACCATTAGGCCACTCAACAACAGGACCAATGGACCACTCAACAGCAGGACCAATGGACCAATGGACCAGTGGACCACTGGACCACTGGACCAACTTCAATCTGTGTTGACATTCTCATTGACCCTAATTTTAAACCTATAAAAACATATAAAACCATCAAAGATTATAATTAAACCAAATTTAGAAACCAGTCACAAAACCTCCTTAGAAATTTGTCTAAATCAATTTCTATGTCTATGGATTGTTTCCGATAGAGATATAAAGTGGAACGTAGGGGATCAGTCCCTCAGATGGCCCCAATTTTCATCCTCTGGCCCACAGATGGCCCCAACATCACCCCCTGGCCCACAGATGGCCCCAACATCACCCTCTGGCCCACAGATGGCCCCAACATCACCCTCTGGCCCACAGATGGCCCCAACATCACCCTCTGGCCCACAGATGGCCCCAACATCACCCTCTGGCCCACAGATGGCCCCAACATCACCCTCTGGCCCACAGATGGCCCCAACATCACCCTCTGGCCCACAGATAGCCCCAACATCACCCTCTGGCCCACAGATGGCCCCAACATCACCCTCTGGCCCACAGATGGCCCCAACATCACCCTCTGGCCCACAGATAGCCCCAACATCACCCTCTGGCCCACAGATGGCCCCAACATCACCCTCTGGCCCACAGATGGCCCCAACATCACCCTCTGGCCCACAGATGGCCCCAACATCACCCTCTGGCCCACAGATAGCCCCAACATCACCCCCTGGCCCACAGATGGCCCCAACATCACCCTCTGGCCCACAGATGGCCCCAACATCACCCTCTGGCCCACAGATGGCCCCAACATCACCCTCTGGCCCACAGATAGCCCCAACATCACCTTCTGGCCCACAGATGGCCCCAACATCACCCTCTGGCCCACAGATGGCCCCAACATCACCCTCTGGCCCACATAAGGTCCCAACATCACCCTCTGGCCCACAGATGGCCCCAATATCACCCTCTGGCCCACAGATGGCCCCAACATCACCCTCGGGCCCACAGATGTCCCCAACATCACCCTCTGGCCCACAGATGGCCCCAACATCACCCTCTGGCCCACAGATGGCCCCAACATCACCCTCTGGCCCACAGATGGCCCCAACATCACCCTCTGGCCCACAGATGGCCACAACATCACCCTCTGGCCCACAGATGGCCCCAACATCACCTTCTGGCCCACAGATGGCCCCAACATCACCCACTGTCCCCAACATCACCCTCTGGCCACAGATGGCCCCAACATCACCCTCTGGCTCATAGATGGCCCCAACATCACCCTCTGGCCCACAGATGGCCCCGACATCACCCTCTGGCCCACAGATGGCCCCAACACCACCCTCTGGCCCACAGATGGCCCCAACATCACCCTCTGGCCCACAGATGGCCCCAACATCACCCTCTGGCCCACAGATGGCCCCAACATCACCCTCTGGCCCACAGATGGCCCCAACATCACCCTCTGGCCCACAGATGGCCCCAACATCACCCTCTGGCCCACAGATGGCCCCAACATCACCCTCTGGCCCACAGATGGCCCCAACATCACCCTCTGGCCCACAGATGGCCCCAACATCACCCTCTGGCCCACAGATGGCCACAACCTCACCCTCTGGCCCACAGATGGCCCCAACATCACCTTCTGGCCCACAGATGGCCCCAACATCACCCACTGTCCCACAGATGGCCCCAACATCACCCTCTGGCCCATAGATGGCCCCAACATCACCCTCTGGCCCACAGATGGCCCCGACATCACCCTCTGGCCCACAGATGGCCCCAACACCACCATCTGGCCCACAGATGGCCCCAACATCACCCTCTGGCCCACAGATGGCCCCAACATCACCCTCTGGCCCACAGATGGCCCCAACATCACCCTCTGGCCCACAGATGGCCCCAACATCACCCTCTGGCCCACAGATGGCCCCAACATCAACCTCTGGCCCACAGATGGCCCCAACATCACCCTCTGGCCCACAGATGGCCCCAACATCACCCTCTTACCCACAGATGGCCCCAACATCACCCTCTGGCCCACAGATAGCCCCAACATCACCCTCTGGCCCACAGATGACCCCAACATCACCCCCTGGCCCACAGATGGCCCCAACATCACCCTCTGGCACACAGATGGCCCCAACATTACCCTCTAGCCCACAGATGGCCCCAACATCACCCTCTGGCCCACAGATGGCCCCAACATCACCCTCTGGCCCACAGATGGCCCCAACATCACCCTCTGGCCCACAGATGGCCCCAACATCACCCTCTGGCCCACAGATGGCCCCAACATCACCCTCTGGCCCACAGATGGCCCCAACATCACCCTCTGGCCCACAGATGGCCCCAACATCACCCCCTGTCCTACAGATGGCCCCAACATCACCCTCTGGCCCACAGATGGCCCCAACATCACCCTCTGGCCCACAGATGGCCCCAACATCACCCTCTGGCCCACAGATGGCCTCAACATCACCCTCTGGCCCACAGATAGCCCCAACATCACCCTCTGGCCCACAGATGGCCCCAACATCACCCTCTGGCCCACAGATGGCCCCAACATCACCCCCTGTCACACAGATGGCCCCAACATCACCCTCTGGCCAACAGATGGCCCCAACATCACCCTCTGGCCCACAGATAGCCCCAACATCACCCTCTGGCCCACATATGGTCCCAACATCACCCTCTGGCCCACAGATGGCCCCAACATCACCCTCTGGCCCACAGATGGCCCCAACATCACCCTCTGGCCCAAAGATGGCCCCAACATCACCCCCTGTCCCAAAGATGGCCCCAACATCACCCTCTGGCCCACAGATGGCCCCAACATCACCCTCTGGCCCACAGATGGCCCCAACATCACCCTCTGGCCCACAGATGGCCCCAACATCACCCTCTGGCCCACAGATGGTCCCAACATCACCCACTGTCCCACAGATGGCCCCAACATCACCCTCTGGCCCACAGATGGCCCCAACATCACCCTCTGGCCCACAGATGGCCCCAACATCACCCCCTGGCCCACAGATGGCCCCAACATCACCCTCTGGCCTACAGATGGCCCCAACATCACCCTCTGGCCCACAGATGGCCCCAACATCACCCCCTGGCCCACAGATGGCCCGAACATCATCCTCTGGCCCACAGATGGCCCCAACATCACCCTCTGGCCCACAGATGGCCCCAACATCACCCTCTGGCCCACAGATGGCCCCAACATCACCCCCTGTCCCACAGATGGCCCCAACATCACCCTCTGGCCAACAGATGGCCCCAACATCACCCTCTGGCCCACAGATGGCCCCAACATCACCCTCTGGCCCACAGATGGCCCCAACATCACCCTCTGGCCCACAGATGGCCCCAACATCACCCCCTGGACCACAGATGGCACCAACATCACCCCCTGGCCAACAGATGGCCCCAACATCACCCTCTGGCCCACAGATGGCCCCAACATCACCCTCTGGCCCACAGATGGCACCAACATCACCCCCTGGCCCACAGATGGCCCCAACATCACCCTCTGGCCCACAGATGGCCCCAACATCACCCT
>NW_027197073.1:0-25000 GCF_038502225.1 Cherax quadricarinatus | reverse complement strand
ACAAGTACAAGATGGTGGTAGTGGTGGTAGTTACTACCAGTACATGATGGTGGTAGTGGTGGTAGTTACTACCAGTACAAGATGGAAGTAGTGGTGGTAGTTGCTACCAGTACAAAATGGTGGTAGTGGTGGTAGTTACTACCAGTACAAGATGGTGGTAGTGGTGGTAGTTACTACAAGTACAAGATGGTGGTAGTTACTACCAGTACAAGATGGTGGTAGTTACTACCACTACAAGATGGTGGTAGTGATGGTAGTTACTACCAGTAGAAGATGGTGGTAGTGATGGTAGTTACTACCAGTACAAGATGGTGGTAGTATTGGTAGTTACTACCAGTACAAGATGGTAGTAGTGGTGGTAGTTACTACCAGTACAAGATGGTGGAAGTATAGTACATGTGTCTTATTCATCAATAAAGTCACCCAGGTGTTGTACATGTGTCTTATTCATCAATAAAGTCACCCAGGTGTTGTACATGTGTCTTATTCATCAATAAAGACACCCATGTGTTGTACATGTGTCTTATTCATCAAAAAAGTCACCCAGGTGTTGTACATGTGTCTTACTCATCAATAAAGTCACCCAGGTGTTGTACATGTGTCTTATTCATCAATAAAGACACCCAGGTGTTGTACATGTGTCTTATTCATCAATAAAGTTACCCAGGTGTTGTACATGTGTCTTATTCATCAATAAAGTCACCCAGGTGTTGTACATGTGTCTTATTCATCAATAAAGTCACCCAGGTGTTGTACATGTGTCTTATTCATCAATAAAGTCACCCAGGTGTTGTACATGTGTCTTATTCATCAATAAAGTCACCCAGGTGTTGTACATGTGTCTTATTCATCAATAAAGTCACCCAGGTGTTGTACATGTGTCTTATTCATCAATAAAGTCACCCAGGTGTTGTACATGTGTCTTATTCATCAATAAAGTCACCTAGGTGTTGTACATGTGTCTTATTCATCAATAAAGTCACCTAGGTGTTGTACATGTGTCTTATTCATCAATAAAGTCACCCAGGTGTTGTACATGTGTCATATTCATCAATAAAGTCACCTAGGTGTTGTACATGTGTCTTATTCATCAATAAAGACACCCAGGTGTTGTACATGTGTCTTATTCATCAATAAAGTCACCCAGGTGTTGTACATGTGTCTTATTCATCAATAAAGTCACCCAGGTGTTGTACATGTATCTTATTCATCAATAAAGACACCCAGGTGTTGTACATGTGTCTTATTCATGAATAAAGCCACCCAGGTGTTGTACATGTGTCTTATTCATCAATAAAGCCACCCAGGTGTTGTACATGTGTCTTATTCATCAATAAAGTCACCCAGGTGTTGTACATGTGTCTTATTCATCAATAAAGTCACCCAGGTGTTGTACATGTGTCTTATTCATCAATAAAGTCACCCAGGTGTTGCACATGTGTCTTATTCATCAATAAAGTCACCCAGGTGTTGTACATGTGTCTTATTCATCAATAAAGTCATCCAGGTGTTGTACATGTGTCTTATTCATCAATAAAGACACCCAGGTGTTGTACATGTGTCTTATTCATCAATAAAGACACCCAGGTGTTGTACATGTGTCTTATTCATCAATAAAGACACCCAGGTGTTGTACATGTGTCTTATTCATCAATAAAGTCACCCAGGTGTTGTACATGTGTCTTATTCATCAATAAAGACACCCAGGTGTTGTACATGTGTCTTATTCATCAATAAAGACACCCAGGTGTTGTACATGTGTCTTATTCATCAATAAAGACACCCAGGTGTTGTACATGTGTCTTATTCATCAATAAAGACACCCAGGTGTTGTACATGTGTCTTATTCATCAATAAAGTCACCTAGGTGTTGTACATGTGTCTTATTCATCAATAAAGTCACCTAGGTGTTGTACATGTGTCTTATTCATCAATAAAGTCACCCAGGTGTTGTACATGTGTCATATTCATCAATAAAGTCACCTAGGTGTTGTACATGTGTCTTATTCATCAATAAAGACACCCAGGTGTTGTACATGTGTCTTATTCATCAATAAAGTCACCCAGGTGTTGTACATGTGTCTTATTCATCAATAAAGTCACCCAGGTGTTGTACATGTGTCTTATTCATCAATAAAGTCACCTAGGTGTTGTACATGTGTCTTATTCATCAATAAAGTCACCCAGGTGTTGTACATGTGTCTTATTCATCAATAAAGTCACCCAGGTTGTACATGTGTCTTATTCATCAATAAAGTCACCCAAGTGTTGTACATGTGTCTTATTCATCAATAAAGACACCCAGGTGTTGTACATGTGTCTTATTCATCAATAAATTCACCCAGG
Organism: Cherax quadricarinatus; assembly: GCF_038502225.1. Lineage (NCBI taxonomy): Eukaryota > Metazoa > Arthropoda > Malacostraca > Decapoda > Parastacidae > Cherax > Cherax quadricarinatus. The sequence continues at coordinate 22,654 of NW_027197073.1, read as the reverse complement.
TGTTGTACATGTGTCTTATTCATCAATAAAGTCACCCAGGTGTTGTACATGTGTCTTATTCATCAATAAAGTCACCCAGGTGTTGTACATGTGTCTTACTCATCAATAAAGTCACCCAGGTGTTGTACATGTGTCTTATTCATCAATAAAGTCACCCAGGTGTTGTACATGTGTCTTATTCATTAATAAAGACACCCAGGTGTTGTACATGTGTCTTATTCATCAATAAAGTCACCCAGGTGTTGTACATGTGTCTTATTCATGAATAAAGTCACCCAGGTGTTGTACATGTGTCTTATTCATCAATAAAGTCACCCAGGTGTTGTACATGTGTCTTATTCATCAATAAAGACACCCAGGTGTTGTACATGTGTCTTATTCATCAGTAAAGTCACCCAGGTGTTGTACATGTGTCTTATTCATCAATAAAGTCACCCAGGTGTTGTACATGTGTCTTATTCATCAATAAAGTCACCCAGGTGTTGTACATGTGTCTTATTCATCAATAAAGCCACCCAGGTGTTGTACATGTGTCTTATTCATCAATAAAGTCACCCAGGTGTTGTACATGTGTCTTATTCATCAATAAAGTCACCCAGGTGTTGTACATGTGTCTTATTCATCAATAAAGTCACCCAAGTGTTGTACATGTGTCTTATTCATCAATAACGTCACCCAAGTGTTGTACATGTGTCTTATTCATCAATAAAGACACCCAGGTGTTGTACATGTGTCTTATTCATCAATAAAGTCACCTAGGTGTTGTACATGTGTCTTATTCATCAATAAAGTCACCCAGGTGTTGTACATGCGTCTTATTCATCAATAAAGTCACCCAGGTGTTGTACATGTGTCTTATTCATCAATAAAGTCACCCAGGTGTTGTACATGTGTCTTATTCATCAATAAAGTCACCCATGTGTTGTACATGTGTCTTATTCATCAATAAAGTCACCTAGGTGTTGTACATGTGTCTTATTCATCAATAAAGTCACCCAGGTGTTGTACATGTGTCTTATTCATCAATAAAGTCACCCAGGTGTTGTACATGTGTCTTATTCATCAATAAAGTCACCCAAGTGTTGTACATGTGTCTTATTCATCAATAAAGTCACCCAGGTGTTGTACATGTGTCTTATTCATCAATAAAGTCACCCAGGTGTTGTACATGTGTCTTATTCATCAATAACGTCACCCAAGTGTTGTACATGTGTCTTATTCATCAATAAAGACACCCAGGTGTTGTACATGTGTCTTATTCATCAATAAAGTCACCTAGGTGTTGTACATGTGTCTTATTCATCAATAAAGTCACCCAGGTGTTGTACATGTGTCTTATTCATCAATAAAGTCTCCCAGGTGTTGTACATGTGTCTTATTCATCAATAAAGCCACCCAGGTGTTGTACATGTGTCTTATTCATCAATAAAGACACCCAGGTGTTGTACATGTGTCTTATTCATCAATAAAGACACCCAGGTGTTGTACATGTGTCTTATTCATCAAAAAAGTCACCCAGGTGTTGTACATGTGTCTTATTCATCAATAAAGACACCCAGGTGTTGTACATGTGTCTTATTCATCAGTAAAGTCACCCAGGTGTTGTACATGTGTCTTATTCATCAATAAAGTCACCCAGTTGTTGTACATGTGTCTTATTCATCAATAAAGTCTCCCAGGTGTTGTACATGTGTCTTATTCATCAATAAAGACACCCATGTGTTGTACATGTGTCTTATTCATCAAAAAAGTCACCCAGGTGTTGTACATGTGTCTTATTCATCAATAAAGACACCCAGGTGTTGTACATGTGTCTTATTCATCAATAAAGACACCCAGGTGTTGTACATGTGTCTTATTCATCAAAAAAGTCACCCAGGTGTTGTACATGTGTCTTATTCATCAATAAAGACACCCAGGTGTTGTACATGTGTCTTATTCATCAGTAAAGTCACCCAGGTGTTGTACATGTGTCTTATTCATCAATAAAGTCACCCAGGTGTTGTACATGTGTCTTATTCATCAATAAAGTCACCCAGGTGTTGTACATGTGTCTTATTCATCAATAAAGCCACCCAGGTGTTGTACATGTGTCTTATTCATCAATAAAGTCACCCAGGTGTTGTACATGTGTCTTATTCATCAATAAAGTCACCCAGGTGTTGTACATGTGTCTTATTCATCAATAAAGTCACCCAAGTGTTGTACATGTGTCTTATTCATCAATAACGTCACCCAAGTGTTGTACATGTGTCTTATTCATCAATAAAGACACCCAGGTGTTGTACATGTGTCTTATTCATCAATAAAGTCACCTAGGTGTTGTACATGTGTCTTATTCATCAATAAAGTCACCCAGGTGTTGTACATGCGTCTTATTCATCAATAAAGTCACCCAGGTGTTGTACATGTGTCTTATTCATCAATAAAGTCACCCAGGTGTTGTACATGTGTCTTATTCATCAATAAAGTCACCCATGTGTTGTACATGTGTCTTATTCATCAATAAAGTCACCTAGGTGTTGTACATGTGTCTTATTCATCAATAAAGTCACCCAGGTGTTGTACATGTGTCTTATTCATCAATAAAGTCACCCAGGTGTTGTACATGTGTCTTATTCATCAATAAAGTCACCCAAGTGTTGTACATGTGTCTTATTCATCAATAAAGTCACCCAGGTGTTGTACATGTGTCTTATTCATCAATAAAGTCACCCAGGTGTTGTACATGTGTCTTATTCATCAATAACGTCACCCAAGTGTTGTACATGTGTCTTATTCATCAATAAAGACACCCAGGTGTTGTACATGTGTCTTATTCATCAATAAAGTCACCTAGGTGTTGTACATGTGTCTTATTCATCAATAAAGTCACCCAGGTGTTGTACATGTGTCTTATTCATCAATAAAGTCTCCCAGGTGTTGTACATGTGTCTTATTCATCAATAAAGACACCCATGTGTTGTACATGTGTCTTATTCATCAAAAAAGTCACCCAGGTGTTGTACATGTGTCTTATTCATCAATAAAGACACCCAGGTGTTGTACATGTGTCTTATTCATCAATAAAGTCACCCAGGTGTTGTACATGTGTCTTATTCATCAATAAAGTCACCCAGGTGTTGTACATGTGTCTTATTCATCAATAAAGTCACCCAGGTGTTGTACATGTGTCTTATTCATCAATAAAGTCACCCAGGTGTTGTACATGTGTCTTATTCATCAATAAAGACACCCAGGTGTTGTACATGTGTCTTATTCATCAATAAAGTCACCCAGGTGTTGTACATGTATCTTATTCATCAATAAAGACACCCAGGTGTTGTACATGTGTCTTATTCATGAATAAAGCCACCCAGGTGTTGTACATGTGTCTTATTCATCAATAAAGCCACCCAGGTGTTGTACATGTGTCTTATTCATCAATAAAGTCACCCAGGTGTTGTACATGTGTCTTATTCATCAATAAAGTCACCCAGGTGTTGTACATGTGTCTTATTCATCAATAAAGTCACCCAGGTGTTGCACATGTGTCTTATTCATCAATAAAGTCACCCAGGTGTTGTACATGTGTCTTATTCATCAATAAAGTCATCCAGGTGTTGTACATGTGTCTTATTCATCAATAAAGCCACCCAGGTGTTGTACATGTGTCTTATTCATCAATAAAGCCATCCAGGTGTTGTACATGTGTCTTATTCATCAATAAAGTCACCTAGGTGTTGTACATGTGTCTTATTCATCAATAAAGTCACCTAGGTGTTGTACATGTGTCTTATTCATCAATAAAGTCACCCAGGTGTTGTACATGTGTCTTATTCATCAATAAAGACACCCAGGTGTTGTACATGTGTCTTATTCATCAGTAAAGTCACCCATGTGTTGTACATGTGTCTTGTTCAGGCTGAACAAGAAAATATTTTTGTACGTGACATTGATATCCTTGGAAAGGTACGTGTGTACTTGATGGTGATTCTAGGGTCCTTGAAAAGGTACGTGTTCGTGATTGAGGATGGAGCGGATAATCCCTAAAGTAACTTTACGTTGATTCACGTACAGAGAGGGAAAGACTTGTGGACTTGTACGTCACGTCCGTGACTGGTTCATGTTTGTGTTCGTGAGGAGGAGGATAGTCTGATGGTAGGATATTCTGAAGGTAGGATAGTCTGATGGTAGGATAGTCTGAAGGTAGGATAGTCTGATGGTAGGATAGTCTGATGGTAGGATAGTCTGATGGTAGGATATTCTGAAGGTAGGATAGTCTGATGGTAGGATAGTCTGATGGTAGGATAGTCTGATGGTAGGATATTCTGAAGGTAGGATAGTCTGATGGTAGGATAGTCTGATGGTAGGATAGTCTGAAGGTAGGATAGTCTGATGGTAGGATATTCTGAAGGTAGGATAGTCTGATGGTAGGATAGTCTGAAGGTAGGATAGTCTGATGGTAGGATATTCTGAAGGTAGGATAGTCTGATGGTAGGATAGTCTGATGGTAGGATAGTCTGATGGTAGGATATTCTGAAGGTAGGATAGTCTGATGGTAGGATAGTCTGATGGTAGGATAGTCTGAAGGTAGGATAGTCTGATGGTAGGATAGTCTGATGGTAGGATAGTGTGATGGTAGGATATTCTGAAGGTAGGATAGTCTGATGGTAGGATAGTCTGATGGTAGGATAGTCTGAAGGTAGGATAGTCTGATGGTAGGATAGTCTGATGGTAGGATAGTCTGATGGTAGGATATTCTGAAGGTAGGATAGTCTGATGGTAGGATAGTCTGATGGTAGGATAGTCTGAAGGTAGGATAGTCTGATGGTAGGATAGTCTGATGGTAGGATAGTGTGATGGTAGGATAGTCTGATGGTAGGATAGTGTGATGGTAGGATAGTCTGATGGTAGGATAGTGTGATGGTAGGATAGTCTGATGGTAGGATATTCTGAAGGTAGGATAGTCTGATGGTAGGATAGTCTGAAGGTAGGATATTCTGATGGTAGGATAGTCTGAAGGTAGGATAGTCTGATGGTAGGATAGTGTGATGGTAGGATAGTCTGATTGTAGGATAGTCTGATGGTAGGATATTCTGAAGGTAGGATAGTCTGATGGTAGGATAGTGTGATGGTAGGATAGTCTGATGGTAGGATAGTGTGATGGTAGGATAGTCTGATGGTAGGATATTCTGAAGGTAGGATAGTCTGATGGTAGGATAGTCTGAAGGTAGGATATTCTGATGGTAGGATAGTCTGAAGGTAGGATAGTCTGATGGTAGGATAGTGTGATGGTAGGATAGTCTGATGGTAGGATAGTCTGATGGTAGGATATTCTGAAGGTAGGATAGTCTGATGGTAGTATATTGTGATGGTAGGATAGTCTGATGGTAGGATAGTCTGATGGTAGGATAGTGTGATAGTAGGATAGTGTGATGGTAGGATAGTCTGATGGTACAATAGTCTGATGGAAGGATAGTCTAATGGTAGGATAGTCTGATGGTAAGATAGCCTGATGGTAGGATAGTCTGATGGTAGGATAGTCTGAAGGCAGGATAGTCTGATGGTATGATAGTGTGATGGTAGGATAGTCTGATGGTAGGATAGTGTGATGGTAGGATAGTCTGATGGTAGGATAGTCTGATGGTAGGATAGTGTGATGGTAGGATAGCCTGATAGTAGGATAGTCTGATGGTAGGATAGTCTGATGGTAGGATAGTCTGATGGTAGGATAGTCTGATGGTAGGATAGTCTGATGGTAGGATAGTCTGAAGGTAGGATAGTCTGATGGTAGGATAGTCTGATGGTAGGATAGTCTGATGGTAGGATAGTGTGATGGTAGGATAGCCTGATAGTAGGATAGTCTGATGGTAGGATAGTCTGATGGTAGGATAGTCTGATGGTAGGATAATCTGATGGTAGGATAGTCTGAAGGTAGGATAGTCTGAAGGTAGGATAGTCTGATGGTAGGATAGTCTGATGGTAGGATAGTGTGATGGAAGGATAATCTGATGGTAGGATAGTCTTATGGTAGGATAGGCTGAAGGTAGGATAGTCTGAAGGTAGGGTAATCTGATGGTAGGATAGTCCGAAGGTAGGGTAGTCTGAAGGTAGGATAGTCTGAAGGGCGTGGTGAGGTCAGGGGAAAGCTGGAGGTAGGTAGGTAGGTAGGTAGGTAGGCGGGTAGGTAGGTAGGTAGGTAGGTAGGTAGGTAGGTAGGTAGGTAGGTAGGTAGGTAGGCAGCCAGGTAGGTACTGGAAGCAGGTGAGAGAGACAGGAGGGAAAGGCGTGTGTGTGTGTGTGTGTGTTAGGTGACCAAGGTTAGGTGTATAGGCGTGCCTCCTGCCTGGAGGTGAAGGTCACCTGCGTCAGGAGGTATATATACTCCCCTTGCAGGAGGTCCTCAATACATTCTTCTCCTCCTCCAAGATTCACTCCATCCAGACTTACTCCAAACCTCCTCCAACCATGAAAGTTGTGGTGAGTACCGTGTTTATGGTATGGGAATGCTAGTATGGTACTGGAATACCCGTATAGTACTGGAAGTTCCAGTATGGCACTGAAGTACCAGTTTGGCACTGGAGGTACCAGTACAATATCAGTATTGGAAGTACCAGTATGGTACTGGAAGTTCCTGTACGGTATGAGTATGATACTGGAAGTACCAGTACAGTACCAGTATGGCATCAGTATGATACTGGAAGTACCAGTTCAGTTCCAGTATGGTACTGGAATTACCAGTACAGTACCAGTATGGTACTGGAAGTACCAGTTTAGTTCCAGTATGGTACTGGAAGTACCAGTTCAGTTCCAGTATGGTACTGGAAGTACCAGTTCAGTTCCAGTATGGTACTGGAAGTACCAGTTCAGTTCCAGTATGGTACTGGAATTACCAGTACAGTACCAGTATGGTACTGGAAGCACCAGTTCAGTTCCAGTATGGTACTGGAAGTACCAGTTCAGTTCCAGTATGGTACTGGAAGCACCAGTTCAGTTCCAGTATGGTACTGGAATTACCAGTACGGTACCAGTATGGTACTGGAAGTACCATTATAGTATCATTATGGTACTGGAAGTACTAGTATGGTACTGGAATGGCATGGCACTTGCAGTATGTTGAGTTCTTTGGATTGAGCAGTAGAAATAAGAGGACTCTTCCTTCTGCAGTAGGTATTAATGTCTACTGGTTTCTGCTGCAGCACAGATAACAGTTCTTATCCTTCCTCCTGCAGTAGAGACAAGACTATCCTAACTTCATCTTCCTCCCTCCTACAGGAAAGATTCACGTCTTGTCTTCCTATTGTGGTAGGCATTAATATATTTCATGCTGGTTCAGTAGACATAGTCTTGTCTTCGTGCTGTAGCAGACATTAACGTCTAGTCTTGCTGCTGTAGCAGACATTAACGTCTAGTCTTGCTGCTGTAGCAGACATTAACGTCTAGTCTTGCTGCTGTAGCAGACATTAACGTCTAGTCTTGCTGCTGTAGCAGACATTAACGTCTAGTCTTGCTGCTGTAGCAGACACTAATACAGTATCTTTGTGTTACAGGTGATCGTAGTCTTGGGTCTGGTGGCGCTGGCTGCTGCTCGACCCAACGAAGTCTTTGACTTCGAGGGCGACGATGCTGAGCACGAGCAGGAGGGCGCTCCTGGTCACTCAGTCACTGGAGAGTACAAGTGAGTAGCGAACCTCAACCTTCAGAAGGCCCAAGGGCTGTATATCAACACTCAATAGGTCTAGTAGGCCCAGTAGGTGACAAGGCTAAACAATAGCAGGATGGCCAGGCTAGGGACTCAGTAACTGGAGGAGTACAAGTGACAACTTCAACCTTTCCGGGGGCCCAAGAGCTGTACCACAACACTCAGTAGGCCCAAGAGCTGTACCACAACACTCAGTAGGCCCAAGAGCTGTACCACAACACTCAGTAGGCCCAAAAGCTATACCACAACACTAGCCAAGACTTGAGAACACCCAGGAGTCTCGCGCTCTGTTAGTCTACATAAATCCATCCAGAAACCTGACCTGTTCCAGGGCTTCCCTTCCTCAGGTCAAACCTGATCCTCATTCCTCAGAAACAGTTTATTTGCAAATTTTTACCCACCAATATTCACATGTGTGTATACAAATTAAGGCTGTTTATATAGGATGTTAATAAGTGTATATTTACAGGTGGGAAAGTCCAGAGGGTCTTGAGTTCGTTGTAAAGTACATCGCTGACGACAAGGGGTACCGAGTGCTGGAGTCCAACGCTGTTCCTTCTTCCAACGGTGTCTCTGCTGATGGTGAACAAGCCGATCTTGAAGGTGACGAAGATGATGACGACAAGTAGACAGCAACGACCGGTAGACAGCAACGACAAGATGACAGGCAAGGGCTCTTCCAGCAACAGAAAACAGTGATCAAATATATGAGAGATCTTTAAGTTCTCCAGTTCGATGTCCACAAAGAACAAGAGGTCTTCAAGTTCCCCAGTTCGATGTCCACAAAGAACAAGAGATCTTCAAGTTCTTCAGTTCGATGTCCACAAAGAACAAGAGGTCTTCAAGTTCTCCAGTTCGATGTCCACAAAGAACAAGAGGTCTTCAAGTTCCCCAGTTCGATGTCCACAAAGAACAAGAGATCTTCAAGTTCTTCAGTTCGATGTCCACAAAGAACAAGAGGTCTTCAAGTTCTCCACTACGAGTGATTCGAAAACATCAAGAGCCGAACTTCAAGTTTAATGTTTACAATAAGGAACATATCTTCGACGTCTTCAGTTCGAAGGCCGCAATCAACCAGAGGCCTTCGACGTCTTCAGTTCGAAGTCCACAATCAACCAGAGGCCTTCGACTTCTTCAACTTCGATCAAATCTTCAGCCACAACGCCCAAACTTTAAGTCCGGTCTTCTCAGTAACACACTCCATTATTTCCCTTCTTCAGTGCTTGTAAAGGCTTCCTGATCCAAGGACTCGGAGCTACTATCCCTTTCCTCGGATTAAGCCTGAGTATATCCCATTACCCAGAGCGCAGATTAATCCATACTGATTTACCTCTTTCCCCAGACATGGATTAATGATAATATCACCAACATAATCACGGGGAGAAGCGCTAAATCTGTACGGGTCATCCTAGCTTCATGTAAAAAATTGAACAGCAACATCCTGCAACAATAAAATTATTTATTACCATATCCTGAGACCTGTTGATCATAATCCTACATCCTACCAGTGTAGTATTGACCTGTAAGGTCACTACTTGGACCTACCAGTGTAGTATTGACCTGTAAGGTCACTACTTGGACCTACCAGTGTAATATTGACCTGTAAGGTCACTACTTGGACCTACCAGTGTAGTATTGACCTGTAAGGTCACTACTTGGACCTACCAGTGTAGTATTGACCTGTAAGGTCACTACTTGGACCTACCAGTGTAGTATTGACCTGTAAGGTCACTACTTGGACCTACCAGTGTAATATTGACCTGTAAGGTCACTACTTGGACCTACCAGTGTAGTATTGGCCTGTAAGGTCACTACTTGGACCTACCAGTGTAATATTGACCTGTAAGGTCACTACTTGGACCTACCAGTGTAGTATTGACCTGTAAGGTCACTACTTGGACCTACCAGTGTAGTATTGACCTGTAAGGTCACTACTTGGACCTACCAGTGTAGTATTGACCTGTAAGGTCACTACTTGGACCTACCAGTGTAGTATTGACCTGTAAGGTCACTACTTGGACCTACCAGTGTAATATTGACCTGTAAGGTCACTACTTGGACCTACCAGTGTAATATTGACCTGTAAGGTCACTACTTGGACCTACCAGTGTAGTATTGGCCTGTAAGGTCACTACTTGGACCTACCAGTGTAGTATTGGCCTGTAAGGTCACTACTTGGACCTACCAGTGTAGTATTGGCCTGCAAGGTCACTACTAGGACCTTCCAGTGTAGTATTGACCTGTAAAGTCACTGGCAAGCCAGCTGAAGGTGTCGGTCAGGGGACCAAAAGCTCCATTGGTGGGTCATCTTAGGAATAAGACCTGATGGCTCTTACCTAACTTAACAAGAGACCAGAGCAACACACTGTCAGGACACTGTCAGGACACTGTCTGGACACTGTCAGGACACTGTCAGGACACTGTCAGGACACTGTCTGGACACTGTCTGGACACTGTCAGGACACTGTCTGGACACTGTCAGGACACTGTCAGGACACTGTCTGGACACTGTCAGGACACTGTCTGGACACTGTCAAGACACTGTCTGGACACTGTCAGGACACTGCCAGGACACTGTCTGGACACTGTCAGGACACTGTCAGGACACTGTCTGGACACTGTCAGGACACTGTCAGGACACTGTCTGGACACTGTCAGGACACTGTCTGGACACTGTCAGGACACTGTCTGGACACTGTCAGGACACTGCCAGGACACTGTCTGGACACTGTCAGGACACTCTAAGGACATTGTCAGGACACTGTCAGGACACTGTCTGGACACTGTCTGGACACTCTCAGGACACTGTCAGGACACTGTCAGGACACTGTCAGGACACTGTCTGGACACTGTCTGGACACTGTCTGGACACTGTCAGGACACTGTCAGGACACTGTCAGGACACTGTCAGGACACTGTCTGGACACTGCCAGGACACTGTCAGAACACTGTCAGGACACTGTCTGGACACTGTCAGGACACTGTCAGGACACTGTCAGTACACTGTCAGGACACTGTCAGGACACTGTCAGGACACTGTCAGGACACTGTCAGGACACTGTCTGGACACTGTTAGAACACTGTCAGGACACTGTCAGGACACTATCAGGACACTGTCAGCACACTGTCTGGACACTGTCAGGACACTGTATGGACACTGTCAGGACACTGTCAGGACACTGTCAGGACACTGTCTGGACACTATCAGGACACTGTCAGGACACTGTCTGGACACTGTCAGGACACTGTAGAACACTGTCAGGAAACTGTCAGGACACTGTCAGGACACTGTCAGGACACTGTCAGGACACTCTCAGGACACTCTCAGGACACTGTCTGGACAATGTCAGGACACTGTCAGGACAATGTCAGGACACTGTCAGGACACTGTCAGGACACTGTCTGGACACTGTCAGGACATTGTCAGGACACTGTCAGAACACTGTCTGGACACTGTCTGGACACTGTCAGGACACTGTCAGGACACTGTCAGGACACTGTCAGGACACTGTCAGGACACTGCCAGGACACTGTCAGGACACTGTCAGGACACTGTCAGGACACTGTAGAACACTGTCAGGACACTGTAGAACACTGTCAGGACACTGTCAGGACACTGTCTGGACACTGTCAGGACACTGTCAGGACACTGTCAGGACACTGTCTGGACACTGTCAGGACACTGTCAGGACACTGTCAGGACACTGTCAGGACACTGTCAGGACACTGTCAGGACACTGTCAGGACACTGTCAGGACACTGTCAGGACACTGTCAGGACACTGTCAGGACACTGTCAAGACACTGTCAGGACACTGTCAGGACACTGTCAGGACACTGTCAGGACACTGTCTGGACACTGTCAGGACACTGTCAGGACACTGTCAGTACACTGTCAGGACACTGTCAGGACACTGTTAGGACACTGTCTGGACACTGTTAGAACACTGTCAGGACACTGTCAGGACACTGTCAGGACACTGTCAGCACACTGTCTGGACACTGTCAGGACACTGTGTCAGGACACTGTCAGGACACTGTCAGGACACTGTCAGGACACTGTCAGGACACTGTCAGGACACTGTAGAACAGTCAGACACTGTCACTGTCAGACACTGTAGAACACTGTCAGGACACTGTCAGGACACTGTCTGGACACTGTCAGGACACTGTCAGGACACTGCCAGGACACTGTCAGGACACTGTCAGGACACTGTAGAACATTGTCAGGACACTGTCAGGACACTGTAGAACACTGTCAGGACACTGTAGAACACTGTCAGGACACTGTAGAACACTGTCAGGACACTGTCAGGACACTGTAGAACACTGTCAGGACACTGTTAGGACACTGTCAGGACACTGTAGAACACTGTCAGGACACTGTTAGGACACTGTCAGGACACTGTAGAACACTGTCAGGACACTGTCAGGACACTGTCAGGACACTGTCAGGACACTGTAGAACACTGTCAGGACACTGTAGAACACTGTCAGGACACTGTAGAACACTGTCAGGACACTGTCAGGACACTGTCTGGACACTGTCAGGACACTGTCAGGACACTGCCAGGACACTGTCAGGACACTGTCAGGACACTGTAGAACATTGTCAGGACACTGTCAGGACACTGTAGAACACTGTCAGGACACTGTAGAACACTGTCAGGACACTGTAGAACACTGTCAGGACACTGTAGAACACTGTCAGGACACTGTAGAACACTGTCAGGACACTGTAGAACACTGTCAGGACACTGTCAGGACACTGTAGAACACTGTCAGGACACTGTCAGGACACTGTCAGGACACTGTAGAACACTGTCAGGACACTGTCAGGACACTGTCAGGACACTGTCAGGACACTGTAGAACACTGTCAGGACACTGTCAGGACACTGTCAGGACACTGTCAGGACACTGTAGAACACTGTCAGGACACTGTCAGGACACTGTAGAACACTGTCAGGACACTGTAGAACACTGTCAGGACACTGTCAGGACACTGTCAGGACACTGTAGAACACTGTCAGGACACTGTCAGGACACTGTCAGGACACTGTCAGGACACTGTAGGACACTGTCAGGACACTGTCAGGACACTGTCAGGACACTGTCAGGACACTGTAGAACACTGTCAGGACACTGTCAGGACACTGTTTGGACACTGTCAGGACACTGTCAGGACACTGTAGAACACTGTCAGGGCACTGTCAGGACACTGTCAGGACACTGTCAGGACACTGTCAGGACACTGTCAGGACACTGTCAGGACACTGTCAGGACACTGTCAGAACACTGTAGAACACTGTCAGGACACTGTCAGGACACTGTCAGGACACTGTAGAACACTGTCAGGACACTGTCAGGACACTGTCAGGACACTGTCAGGACACTGTCAGGACACTGTCAGGACACTGTCAGGACACTGTCAGGACACTGTCAGGACACTGTCAGGACACTGTCAGGACACTGTCAGGACACTGTCAGGACACTGTCAGGACACTGTCAGGACACTGTAGAACACTGTCAGGACACTGTAGAACACTGTCAGGACACTGTCAGGACACTGTCAGGACACTGTCAGGACACTGTCAGGACACTGTCAGGACACTGTAGAACACTGTCAGGACACTGTCAGGACACTGTCAGGACACTGTCAGGACACTGTCAGGACACTGTAAAACACTGTCAGGACACTGTCAGGACACTGTAGAACACTGTCAGGACACTGTCAGGACACTGTCAGGACACTGTCAGGACACTGTCAGGACACTGTCAGGACACTGTCAGGACACTGTCAGGACACTGTCAGGACACTGTAGAACACTGTCAGGACACTGTCAGGACACTGTAGAACACTGTCAGGACACTGTCAGGACACTGTAGAACACTGTCAGGACACTGTCAGGACACTGTCAGGACACTGTCTGGACACTGTCAGGACACTGACTGTACACTCTCAGGGCACTGTCAGGACACTGTCTGGACACTGTCAGGACACTGACTGTACACTCTCAGGGCACTGTCAGGACACTGTCTGGACACTGTCAGGACACTGTCAGGACACTGTCAGGACACTGTCAGGACACTGTCTGTACACTCTCAGGGCACTGTCAGGACACTGTCAGGACACTGTCAGGACACTGTCAGGGCACTGTCAGGACACTGTCAGGACACTGTCAGGACACTGTAGAACACTGTCAGGACACTGTCAGGACACTGTCAGGACACTGTAGAACACTGTCAGGACACTGTCAGGACACTGTCAGGACACTGACTGCTGACAGCCTTCACCGAACTATAATTCACAAAGATCTTGCCCAGCAGAGAGACTGTCAGCATGTAATTTCGTCTGGTACTGGTGCTGTCATCATTCCACTGAAGGAACTTCCTGGCAGGCGAAAAGCTTGACTTGGACCTGCCTAACATGGGCCAGTAGGCCTGCTACAGTGCTCCTTCCTTCTTAAATGAGTGTGACTTGGACCTGCCTAGCATGAGACAGTAGATCTGCTGTAGTTTCTCCTTCCTTAAGTAGGTTTAATTTGTACTTTCTTAACATAGGCCAGTAGGCCTGCAGCAGTGCTCCTTCCCTCTCATGATGTTCCTAAGTGTCTTACAGACAGTACTCTCAAGGTCAGTCAGTTCACTTTTACAAACGCGGGAGCGAAACACAGCCGAGGTCCTCAACTTCTCGTTACCCTCACACGCTTGACGGCCCTTCTTTTGTTACTAACTACACAATAAACACTCTCCTGTTGCAACATCAGTTGAGATGGTGATCCAGTGAGAGTGCAGTCTTGCACTGCATACCAATTAGCTACGCTCAGGAACATGAGTTTTTGTCCCACGATAGACGTAGGTCCTGTCAGCTGGGTTATTGTACCAAACTGAAAGTAGGTTGTGTCAGAAAGACGTCAACAAACACAGGGACTCTAAGTTAAGGTACTCCTGTGTACTCCACAGGGACTCCACGTTAAGCTACGTCAATGTCCTCTAGACGGACTCCACGCTAAGGTACGCTTGTGTCCTCCACAGGGACTCCACGCTAAGGTATTCCTGTGCCCTTCACAGGGACTCCACGTTAAGGTATTCCTGTGCCCTTCACAGGGACTCCACGCTAAGGTATTCCTGTGCCCTTCACAGGGACTCCACGCTAAGGTATTCCTGTGCCCTTCACAGGGACTCCACGCTAAGGTATTCCTGTGCCCTTCACAGGACCACCACGTTAAGGTACTTCTGTGTCCTCCACGGGACCTCCACATTATGGTACTCCTGTGTCCTCCACAGGGACTCCACGTTATGGTACTCCCGTGTCCTCCACAGGGACTCCACGTTAAGGTATGGCTGTGTCCTCCACAGTGACTCCACGTTAAGGTATGACTGTGTCCTTCACAGTGACTCCACGTTAAGGTATGACTGTGTCCTCCACAGGGACTCCACGTTAAGGTATGACTGTGTCCTTCACAGTGACTCCACGTTAAGGTATGGCTGTGTCCTCCACAGGGACTCCACGTTAAGGTATGACTGTGTCCTCCACAGTGACTCCACGTTAAGGTGTGGCTGTGTCCTCCACAGTGACTCCACGTTAAGGTATGACTGTGTCCTCCACAGTGACTCCACGTTAAGGTATGACTGTGTCCTCCACAGTGACTCCACGTTAAGGTGTGGCTGTGTCCTCCACAGTGACTCCACGTTAAGGTGTGGCTGTGTCCTCCACAGTGACTCCACGTTAAGGTATGACTGTGTCCTCCACAGTGACTCCACGTTAAGGTGTGGCTGTGTCCTCCACAGTGACTCCACGTTAAGGTGTGGCTGTGTCCTCCACAGTGACTCCACGTTAAGGTATGACTGTGTCCTCCACAGTGACTCCACGTTAAGGTGTGGCTGTGTCCTCCACAGTGACTCCACGTTAAGGTGTGGCTGTGTCCTCCACAGTGACTCCACGTTAAGGTATGACTGTGTCCTCCACAGTGACTCCACGTTAAGGTGTGGCTGTGTCCTCCACAGTGACTCCACGTTAAGGTGTGGCTGTGTCCTCCACAGGCACTCCACGTTAAGGTATGACTGTGTCCTCCACAGGGACTCCACGTTAAGGTATGACTGTGTCCTCCACAGTGACTCCACGTTAAGGTATGACTGTGTCCTTCACAGTGACTCCACGTTAAGGTATGACTGTGTCCTCCACAGGGACTCCACGTTAAGGTATGACTGTGTCCTTCACAGTGACTCCACGTTAAGGTATGACTGTGTCCTCCACAGGGACTCCACGTTAAGGTATGGCTGTGTCCTCCACAGGGACTCCACGTTAAGGTATGACTGTGTCCTCCACAGGGACTCCACGTTAAGGTATGACTGTGTCCTTCACAGTGACTCCACGTTAAGGTATGACTGTGTCCTCCACAGGGACTCCACGTTAAGGTATGGCTGTGTCCTCCACAGTGACTCCACGTTAAGGTATGACTGTGTCCTCCACAGGGACTCCACGTTAAGGTATGACTGTGTCCTCCACAGTGACTCCACGTTAAGGTATTACTGTGTCCTCCACAGTGACTCCACGTTAAGGTATGACTGTGTCCTTCACAGTGACTCCATGTTAAGGTATGGCTGTGTCCTCCACAGTGACTCCACGTTAAGGTATGACTGTGTCCTTCACAGTGACTCCATGTTAAGGTATGGCTGTGTCCTCCACAGTGACTCCACGTTAAGGTATGACTGTGTCCTCCACAGTGACTCCACGTTAAGGTATGACTGTGTCCTCCACAGTGACTCCACGTTAAGGTATGACTGTGTCCTCCACAGTGACTCCACGTTAAGGTATGACTGTGTCCTCCACAGTGACTCCACGTTAAGGTATGACTGTGTCCTCCACAGTGACTCCACGTTAAGGTATGACTGTGTCCTCCACAGTGACTCCACGTTAAGGTATGACTGTGTCCTCCACAGTGACTCCACGTTAAGGTATGACTGTGTCCTCCACAGTGACTCCACGTTAAGGTATGACTGTGTCCTCCACAGTGACTCCACGTTAAGGTATGACTGTGTCCTCCACAGGCACTCCACGTTAAGGTATGGCTGTGTCCTCCACAGTGACTCCACGTTAAGGTATGACTGTGTCCTCCACAGGCACTCCACGTTAAGGTATGGCTGTGTCCTCCACAGGGACTTCACGTTAAGATACGCCTGTGTCCTGTCAGCTTTGAGTTATTGTACCAAGCTGTAAGTAGGTCCTGTCAGCTTTGAGTTATTGTACCAAGCTGTAAGTAGGTCCTGTCAGCTTTGAGTTATTATACCAAGCTGTAAGTAGGTCCTGTCAGCTTTGAGTTATTGTACCAAGCTGTAAGTAGGTCCTGTCAGCTTCAGCTTATTATACCAAGCTGTAAGTAGGTCCTGTCAGCTTTGAGTTATTATACCAAGGTGCAAGCAGGTGCTGTCAGCTACGACTTATCGACCGACGGCAGTGGAACACGAGTGCCATCTTCAGAGTGCTGAAGGCTCTTCCAACACTGACACCAGAGAACAGTGACCCCAGCAGTGACCACACTCTTACAACATTGACCTTAATTGGGTATTTTTAATGCTGCAACGTTTCGCTCATACAGTAGGTTTCTGCAGTCAAATACAGAGGCAGCAGGTTTAGTAATAATAATAATAATTATAATAATAATAATTATAATAATAATAATAATAATATTTATTACTACCAGTACCTGACACAACTTATACAGACCATAGCTGACACCTATGACATACTACTATACAGAAAGTTCCTTGTTATGTACAGCATTTCCTGCATATTAGGTCAGTTTTGTCCCAGGATGCCACCCACACCAGTCACCTAACACCCAGGATGCCACCCACACCAGTCACCTAACACCCAGGATGCCACCCACACCAGTCACCTAACACCCAGGATGCCACCCACACCAGTCACCTAACACCCAGGATACCACCCACACCAGTCCACTAACACCCAGGATGCCACCCACAACAGTCACCTAACACCCAGGATGCCACCCACACCAGTCACCTAACACCCAGGATGCCACCCACACCAGTCACCTAACACCCAGGATACCACCCACACCAGTCACCTAACACCCAGGATGCCACCCACACCAGTCACCTAACACCCAGGATGCCACCCACACCAGTCACCTAACACCCAGGATGCCACCCACACCAGTCCACTAACACCCAGGATGCCACCCACAACAGTCCACTAACACCCAGGATACCACCCACACCAGTCACCTAACACCCAGGATGCCACCCACACCAGTCACCTAACACCCAGGATGCCACCCACACCAGTCACCTAACACCCAGGATACCACCCACACCAGTCACCTGACACCCAGGTACCTATTTTACTGATGGGTGAACATGGACAGCAGGTGTCTTAAGGAAACACGTCGTAATGATCCCACCCCTAGAGAAGTAAGATGGAATAGTGTCCATAGAGCAAAAACAAATATTGAGAGTACATCAGGTCCTGTAAAAGGTGAAGCTGTGAAAAAACTTAATGTTTTGAGGCCAAGCTGTCCACAGGAGAGGTCAAGCCTTTGAGAGAAGGGTGTGGTCATCTGGACTAGACTCGTCCGCCGAAAAGTCATCGGCTTCGGTCCGATTAAACACGTCTCGGGTGAGGTGATAGGACTGGTGTTGCAAGCAGGAAAAAAGTATTGGGATTCAGTGCAATTAAACACGTGTTGACTGCGGTGTCAGGACTGGTGTCACTAGCCGAAAACCGGCTCTGGTTTGGTCCAATTTAATCCAGATAAGCAATACCCTGAGGACTCGATACGGTGCGGTATGTTACCGGCCCTATAAACTACCAACAAGAACACCAAGACCAATGGTTCTTGAGGTTACTTTCACAAGGGTAACGAAAGATGAGATTGATGCTTTTAACGCCCTAAATAGCCTTTACCTCTTCCCCAAATCGACCTTCAGGAATCTGAAGGTCGTAGGTCGAGCCTTCATCTGCAGGTATAAGAATGTTGAGTAACAGAGAGAGTGACACACAAGCGAACAGACCTGAACGAGTCCTCAACCTCCTTCATCCTCCCTACAATGAAGGTCTTGGTGAGTTCTCCCTCGTTTACACCAACAGAATTTGTTTTCCAAGTGTAAATGACTCCTACTGTCTCTTTTACGAGAGGTTAGGTAAGGTTCATCAGGAAACAGGACAAGTGTTTCCTGGTGCGGGTCTTAGTTATATGACGACCCACAGCTGGTGCTTTTAGTCATCTGACCGAGGCCTTCCACTGGCTTACCCACTCCACCCCTTTATTTACAAGAGTAAACAACAGTAAACACCTGTTTCTGTCCCTTTCACACGTGTATTTACAAAGGTTCAGTTACTACTACAGTAGACATTAATGTATTTTCTTTCTGCTGTAGCAGACATTAACGTCTAGTCTTGCTGCTGTAGCAGACATTAACGTCTAGTCTTGCTGCTGTAGCAGACATTAACGTCTAGTCTTGCTGCTGTAGCAGACATTAACGTCTAGTCTTGCTGCTGTAGCAGACATTAACGTCTAGTCTTGCTGCTGTAGCAGACATTAACGTCTAGTCTTGCTGCTGTAGCAGACATTAACGTCTAGTCTTGCTGCTGTAGCAGACATTAACGTCTAGTCTTGCTGCTGTAGCAGACATTAACGTCTAGTCTTGCTGCTGTAGCAGACATTAACGTCTAGTCTTGCTGCTGTAGCAGACATTAACGTCTAGTCTTACTGCTGTAGCAGACATTAACGTCTAGTCTTGCTGCTGTAGCAGACATTAACGTCTAGTCTTGCTGCTGTAGCAGACATTAACGTCTAGTCTTGCTGCTGTAGCAGACACTAATACAGTATCTTTGTGTTACAGGTGATCGTAGTCTTGGGTCTGGTGGCGCTGGCTGCTGCTCGACCCAACGAAGTCTTTGACTTCGAGGGCGACGATGCTGAGCACGAGCAGGAGGGCGCTCCTGGTCACTCAGTCACTGGAGAGTACAAGTGAGTAGCGAACCTCAACCTTCAGAAGGCCCAAGAATGGGTTTGTGTATACACTGAGAGGTGTATATCTCAGTGTATATACACTGAGAGGTGTATATCTCAGTGTATATACACTGAGAGGTGTATATCTCAGTGTATATACACTGAGAGGTGTATATCTCAGTGTATATACACTGAGAGGTGTATATCTCAGTGTATATACACTGAGAGGTGTATATCTCGGTGTATATACACTGAGAGGTGTATATCTCAGTGTATATACACTGAAAGGTGTATATCTCAGTGTATAGACACTGAGAGGTGTATATCTCAGTGTATATACACTGAGAGGTGTATATCTCAGTGTATATACACTGAGAGGTGTATATCTCGGTGTATATACACTGAGAGGTGTATATCTCAGTGTATATACACTGAGAGGTGTATATCTCAGTGCATAGACACTGAGAGGTGTATATCTCAGTGTATATACACTGAGATGTGTATACCTCAGTGTATATACACTGAGAGGTGTATATCACAGTGTATATACACTGGTAGTTTACATTAATCAGTATTTTAGGTATTAAAGTATTCTTGACTGGTGGTGACCAGGTGACCTGCAGCCTTAATGACCCTGGTGTAGTAGATAGACTTTAAACCCCATTAACCAACCAACCAGTCTTAATGACCCTGGTGTAGTAGCTAGACTTTAAACCCCATTAACCAACCAACCAGTCTTAATGACCCTGGTGTAGTAGCTAGACTTTAAACCCCATTAACCAACCAACAGTCACATGGTTGTATATATATTCAAGGTGTTTATATAGAGGGTTAATTAATGTAAATTTACAGGTGGGAGAGTCCAGAGGGTATTGAGTTCGTTGTAAAGTACATCGCTGACGAGAAGGGGTACCGAGTGCTGGAGTCCAACGCTGTTCCATCTTCCAACGGTGTCTCTGCTGATGGTGAACAAGCCGATCTTGAAGGTGACGAAGATGATGACGGTGATGATGATGATGATGACAAATAGACAGGAAATAGATAAGAAGGCGTCGATGACAGGCTTCAGCGATGTCTCCTGAAGCCAACACTGGAGGCGGGTCGGTCTGACAGGATGATTGTACTCTGTAATAACTGTGTTGTGGGGTATATATGCTGTGTATATCTCAGTGTATATACACTGAGAGGTGTATATCTCAGTGTATATGCACTGAGAGGTGTATATCTCAGTGTATATACACCGAGAGGTGTATATCTCAGTGTATATACACTGAGAGGTGTATATCTCACTGTATATGCACTGAGAGAGGTGTATATCTCAGTGTATATACACTGAGAGGTGTATATCTCAGTGTATATGCACTGAGAGAGGTGTATATCTCAGTGTATATACACTGAGAGGTGTATATCTCAGTGTATATACACTGAGAGGTGTATATCTCAGTGTATATGCACTAAGAGGTGTATATCTCAGTGTATATACACTGAGAGGTGTATATCTCAGTGTACATGCACTGAGAGGTGTATATCTCAGTGTATATGCACTGAGAGGTGTATATCTCAGTATATATGCACTGAGAGAGGTGTATATCTCAGTATATATGCACTGAGAGAGGTGTATATCTCAGTATATATGCACTGAGAGAGGTGTATATCTCAGTATATATGCACTGAGAGAGGTGTATATCTCAGTATATATGCACTGAGAGAGGTGTATATCTCAGTGTACATGCACTGAGAGGTGTATATATCTCAGTGTATGTGCATCGAGAGGTGTGTATATCTTAGTGTATATACCCCATTAAGCTGTATATCTCTCAGTATATATTCACCTACTACATCCCTTATTACAGGCATTAAGGTTACCATAACTCGTGGTAAACAGGTTGTCATAAGCCTTAATGACCCTCGTCTAGTCTAGGTTTCAACCCTAACTCATTCCCCCTACCTTTAAACTATTCAATGAAGCCTCTCCTACCCGTTTAATGTACTCATATTATATTTATTTGTCTATGTCTCTTTCTGTAAATAAATATTTGGAAAAGATTCTTGTATTGATTTTTTAAGTTATTATTCTTATTGTATGGAGTTATGTTTGTGTTATGGTAGTTAGTGAGCTGTTGCTGTGGGTAAGACTGCGTGTTTAACTCCCTGGTAGGCAGTATTTTGCTGCCTGCCAGGGAAGGATGTGAGCTAGGGTGCTCTGTCTCAGTTAACATAGCCTCACACACATGCAAATCCCTACTTACTGCTAGATGAACAATGGTAGCAGGTGTAAGGTGACCATCATCCAGGTACCTACTTACTGCGTGTTTAACTCCCTGGTAGGCAGTATTTTGCTGCCTGCCAGGGAAGGATGTGAGCTAGGGTGCTCTGTCTCAATTAACATAGCCTCACACACGCCCAGTTACCTACTTACTGCTAGATGGTAGCAGGTGTAATTTGACCATCATCCTGGTACCTACTTACTGCATGTTTAACTCCCTGGTAGGGAGTATTCTGCTTCCTGCCAGGGAAGGATGTGAGCTAGGGTGCTCTGTCACAATTAATGTACCCTCACACACATGCAAACACTCTCTTGCCCACTTTGTGGAGTTTACAGTTTCTGAACATTGTTTGTAGCCTACATCCATTGGTGGTCTATACATAAATGCTGATCTGGGATAAGCAGTAATATGCAGTGTGGATTCTGGGAATAAGGGCCACCACTCTGTCTCTAAATGTGAGTCTAGTATGCTAGTGAGTTGAATTTAGAATTAGTTCAGGAGTGTGGGCCCAGCCAATGCTAGGATTGAACAGAACATATCTAGGATTGGTTAGCTGGTGCCTACTCACAATATTGTTTGAACACAGTCGTGAACTAGGTCTCTGCTCACGTGAACACTGTGAACTCAGAGTCGAAGCAAGTGACCTGTACACTTTGATCTATCTAAGGTATACTACCATACCCAGGATGCCACCCACATCTGCCCACTAACACTCAGGTCCGTA